>NC_086323.1:187263201-187528201 GCF_036172605.1 Pelobates fuscus
ACTAACAGACACCAAACAGACTCACTGACAGACACACACACACTGACACTCACTAGCACACACACACTCAATAACACACACACAAACTAACACACTCACTGACAGACACACACAGTAACACACTCACTGACAGACACACACACATACACTGACACTAGCAGACACACTCAATAACAGAAACACACAAACTAACACTCAGTAACAGACACACACACACTGACACAAAAACTAACACACTTACTGACACTCACTAGCAGACACACACTAACAGACACACACAAACTAACACACTCCTTAACAGACACACACACACACACACACTAATTATTTTTTTTATATTTAATCCCCCAGCCTCCCCACCTTTGGGAGTGCTGAGGGGATTCCAGATTTCCCTGGGGTCCAGAGGGGCTGCTGGGCGGCCAGTCCTGCAGGCGGCGAGGGAGCACTGATCCTCCTGTTCAGCTTACTGATGCCGGAGCCCGAATTAGGTCATATTTTGGCTCCGGCATCACTGCGGTGCGTGCTAGGGAGCAGGGCAGAGAGAGCTCATGGTAGAATGCTCCCTCGCGCGCCCACCATGTAACGCCACTGCCAGCCTCGGGGGGGCCCTGAGGTGGCCAGCTCGTGGGCCCCCCAGGAGAAGAGGCTGGCAAAATGTGGCCACACTGGCATACATACCGGGTCGCAGGGTGGCCGGGCATCCAAAACATCTGGAGGGTCACAGATTGCCCACCCCTGCCTTAGATGATGCATTTGGATATGCTCAATTGATTTGAAACATCAGTATTATTATTATTATTATTGCCATTTATATAGCGCCAACAGATTCCGTAGCGCTTTACAATATTTTGAGAGTATGGTATGGTAGTATGGTAACCATAATTTGAAGTTATTACTAGCGAGCTGCAACATCACGTCAATCTGCTTAAATGAACACCGCTAGCTAAAACACAGATTTATAGGGTCCACAATGCACCACACCAGGAGAGCCTGGCAAATCCTGCACTCCAGCTCATAGGTTGATAGTGTTGGTTGAGGCCTCTCATGCAATGAGCCAAGCCCTGCATTGCCATGGCTAGCTCAGTGCAGAGAGCTTCTTGCATGATACCGATTTGGACCCCCTCTTTACTCATCAGACAAATTCCCTTTCTAACCGATGGGCTCTGGAACACTGAATTTGCATGGCCACTCTAATGAATTGTATGCTTCCAGAGCTCATGAGTTACCATCCCTATGTGAACCTTCTTAGGGTCCTGTGTGGTCACAGTTAATCTCTGGTGGACAGAGATGAATATGGTAGAAGAGCATTGTTGTAGGAATGGACTATTTATGGAATGGAGAAATAGTGCATAGGAGAGAAAAGTAAGATTTGCAGCTAGGCTGGATAAATAGAGAGAAGAAAACAGTGGGAATGGGTAGATAAAGTGAGTAGTACTTAGAGAGGAGATAGGTGCAGAGCTTGAATTGTTAGAGGTGGTGTGAACAGACTGGAGCAAATGTAAGATATGAGGACGAATGGCTGAAACGCTGAAGCTATAATAACATCTTTATTCTACATTTTTTTTTTCAGAAATCAGTAAGGGTAATCATGTTATAAAGTATATTAAATGACAAATTTTTAATATTGTTTGGTTTTATCTTTCAATTTCTAGATGTTGCTTAATTATGCCAATACCACGGATGAAGGGGTAGAATTTCTTAAATTTCTCTCAAATGAAACCTCGTTGAAAACCTTATTTGTGCCTCACGATGACAGTTTTGAGAATAATTCGGTAGGTAACTAAAACACAAGGCACATGTGGCTATATATCATATTTTAAAGTCCAAATACTAACATTGAAAAAACAAAGCCAAAGTAGCAGACTGCATCCATTTGCATTGGATCAAAAAAAATTAAACTGCTTAAAAAGGAAAGATACTTTATTACCATGTAGATCCAGATCTTCGCCAATTACGAGGCAGCAAACAATATATTACAAACAGATGCTCGCTAACTCCTTCACTGATCACACCCTGCACTTTATCAGGTATCCCCTTCCCCAGTTTAGACCCATCAGGGTGAGTGGCCTTGGACCATAAACCGTGAACTCGGGAGAGGCCATCAGCATTACCTTGGGCTGTACCGGCCCTGACTTGCTTCTTAGTTTCAGGACGTTGCCAACGGAGACGGCTGCTACCTTGCTCACTTGTGGTTTAAGGAGCCCCCGCCCGATTGTGTAACCTAGATAATTAGACTCTTCTAATCCTAAAGAGCGGGGTTAGCTGTCAAACTGGCAGCCCTTACATTATTCACATCTGCCTGGACCTTCATCAGGTGTTTTTCCCAATCCGCCCTGTGAATCGCCACATCAAGATAGGCAGCTGTGTACTCTCTGTGGGGCGAAAGTATCCTATCCATCATATACTGAAAAGAGGCTGGTGCACCATGCAGCCTGAATGGCAGTACTTTATATTGCAATAACCCCTCAGGAGTAGAAAATGCTTTCCTTTCTTTTGCTCTCTATGTCAGGTGAACCTGCCAATACCCTTTTGTCAGATCCAAGGCCTTACCCAATCGCTCTTGCATTTGAGCTGCATGTTCTATAGGGGCTTAAGTATGTGTAGGTTCTACCTCATTACCCACACACCCCAAGGGTGTCTCTTGCTCGATACCCAATTCACAATCACTATACAAGAAAGGAAAATTATCTACTCCCTCCACCTCATGTGTCTCCTCAGTGCACATTTCCGGGTGAGCTAAGGGTTTTTCCCAGATGGGGTATAAGTGGGGGATGTCCCTTCCTGACACCACATCATAGTATAACAGGGGCATCAACCCCTATAGGACTTTTGATTCTTCCTACCTCTGTGAGTGTTGTGTGGTATGTGTGCCTGTTACCATGTATACAAACAATATCAAGCATTTTCCTGGTATCTAATTTCTCTGGCCGGAGAAGAACCCATTTTATCAAAGTAATTCCATTCCCAGAATCAAGCAATGCTTGTACACTCTTCCCTTCCACAATCAACACTTTTATCTGTGCTGTAACAACAACACTAGTCACCCCACACATCTTTAAGCAAGTCTATACAATTCTATGCAGAGCCCTTATTCCTATGTCACACTGCATTGACTCTTCACGCTCAGGACAGTTACATGCAATAAGTCCTTGCTCGTGGCATTTGAAGCATCTGCATTGTTTGGTCTTGTAGCCATAATGGGACTTTTTGGTACGTTCTACCACCATAACCATACTGTCCCACGCTCAGTATATGGTTTTGTCCTTTATTTCCAGTTTCCCTGCTTATCTGGTTGTTAGTGGATCTGGACTTAGGCTGAGGATCAATACGGTTTGGCTCCTTAGAGGCTAAATTCCTCTCAATCATAATCTGCTTCCACATGCGCAGCAGCTTCTGGTTTTACATTTTCTCAATGTCTGAGTTACTTAGTAGCTCAAACTCTACAAAGGCTTGACTTGTAATTAGCCTTTCTGTATCTCCTATACGTCTAATTCCTTTATGAGCTGAACTTTCCATTTGCTCAACCTCTTCAAGACAGGGTTCTGTCACCAGCTCAGCCTCCACTGGAACAGGTCCCTTTGTGAAGGGCTCCAAAACACCCTAGTCTGTTCTGTGAACCCCTGGGTATCTCCCTCGGTGCTGCCTAGCGGCCTCCCTGCTCTCTCTCTGGTGGTGTCCAGACATGCAGACATGGCCTCTAGCTGGATTATGACAGCCCCAACACCAAGTATCTGGTGTCAGAGTCCCTCTTCTAATTCTACAACATCCTTAATTTCATGTCCAGTGCTCTCAGAATCTGGCAGCTTTTCCAGATGGTCAGTGCGCACAGGCACTGTATGTCAGGAATATATAACATATACCGGACCTTAGAATGGCCGGACTAACGTATAAACACAAGGGGTAGTCAATATCAAGCAGAGGTCAAGGAGTACAGAAATAAGGATAAGCGAGTAAGCCAAAGCCGAGTCAAGGAGTAGAGAAAGCAGAATAGTCCCAAACAAAGCCAAGATCAAAAAGCTGAAAAACAGAATACTGAATAGCACTATTGGGAACAAAAATGAACCACAACAGGGCAAGGAACCTAACCCTTAGAATCCTTTTTATACTGTGGCTTGTTAGGATGGTAGCCACGACCCCCGAAATGTCATAATCCGAACATTTCGGCGGCACGTGACCTCATTAGCGTCATGACATCGAAGCCCTCCAAAACTTGGAGATAAACTGCGACCCTCTGTCCGATAAAACATATCCGGGTATCCCATGGATTCGGAATATTTCCCTGGCAGAGATCTTTGCCAATTCAGGGGATGTGGGCAGCTTTACCAAAGGTATGAAATGCGCCATTTTGGAGAACCTGTCGACAGTCAAGATAACAGTATTCTTTTCAGAATTGGGTAAGTCAACAATGAAGTCCATGGCTAAACCATTCCAGGGTCTGTTAGGAATGTCTAAGGGTTGAAGCAAACCACATGGAAGGGTAGTGTATAGTTTGGTTCTTGCACAAACAGTACACGCCTTAACATAATCACTGCTATCCTTTCTCAAGGAAGGCCACCAGAATTATTTGGCAATCAGAGAATAAGTCCTATGAATACCTGGATGACCTGCAGTTTTACTGTCATGACAGTGGATGAATATCTAATTTTGATGCTCAGGGGGAACATCTAGACATCCTTCTGGAACATTCCCAGGCGCCTGAGCCTGTTTAGTAACAATATCCATCACTAAAGGAGACTGATACTAGTGTTAGCTATGATATTCTGTTTAGGGACTACAGAAGATACATCAAACGTAGGATTGACAATAGGTTCTGTTACGGTTGCCTCCAGGCTGGCTGGAAGTTGGACCGTAGAAAGGATGCCCCTAGCGCTCACCAAAGGACCATCAGCACCGTAGACACCATAAGTACTGCAGACTCCACCGCCGCTGCTGGGCTAGGATCTCGCCGTCTGCTATCCACCCTGGACCTACGACCAGGTTCCAGTAGGTGAACCTCTTCCTTCTGTAGAGCAAAGCAGGATCAGGAACAAGAGCTCTTAGCTAAGGGAGTATGAAGAGCATAGCTGTCCCCTACAAACATGAGTCAAGGCTGCAAGTTAGAGGGTCAAGTCATTCTGTTTTATTGGCACCAAAAGGGCTTTCTTTTATGCAGGTTTCCCTAAGATAGGACCACCCACAGGGTTTTACAGAACAACCAATAACACACGTACATTACAGAGAACACTCCCAGCAATTACACACAAAATCCTCCCCCTCTGCCTGTGATATAATTATGGTACACAATGGTTTAACATAATTATCACAGGCAGGAAAAATTCAGTTTTTATACATGTACTATAACTTTAAAACCATACATCCAATCTTCATAAATTACATATTCAGAATCAGCACACTTTAAATATAAACATAACCAAAAATCACACAAATCCCTCCAGTGGATAAAAAGTTAGACGGAAGTCCTTTATGACCGACCGCAAGCACATTTTCCTGCCCTAAACAGTTCCATAGATTTGGGCTGTGCGGCCGGTCAATTTTATGCAGAAAATCTTCGAACAGGTCTCTGCAGCTGAAAGTTCAGTGTAGGAGAAGGTAAGGGTCAGCGGTGTTCGGTGAAATGTGTAGCCGATTTCAGTTCCATGAATTTGGCTACACACACCGCTGACCTCGTTTTAATGAACAAAGTTGGCCGCCGCTACGTGTTGGTTTGCACGAACTGCGGTCACCCAGCGTTCGGCAATTTACCTACAGCAGGCTCCCAGCCTGGGAGGTAAATTGCCTGCACACTTCCCCTTCTGGGTGGTCCGCCTGTGTGGTACTTGGTACAGTAAGCCCCATTTACTGAACCAAGTGGGAGAAAGCCAGGAACAAGTTATTTTACAGATCTGGGGACATAGTATTAAAGGGGCATTGTTCACCAAAGTCACAATATGTCCCCAGACGGTTCTTAAAGGGCCATACAGACCCAATAAAAGTCCATACGTTTTCAGGGGCACAATCTCCCAGGGGCCATAGTCATGAGGAAGGAGGCTGGCAAATAGGCTTCTCCACAACCCAGGGAAGCAGGGCAATTTGTCATTTAAAGGGCTAGTTACAAATGGCAGTTTGTAACAGGTTTATACTGACGAGATAGTGCCTCGGCTTTTTAATTCTTTGAACCGTGTTAGAAAAAGAGACCATCTGACTTGCCTAGCAGAAAGACATTTGGCCTCTCCAATATAGGATAGGTTTTTATGATCCGTAAGGATGGTCACTGGGAGAACTGTACCTTCTAATAGGTGTCGCCATTCTTTTAAGGCTAGAATTATGGCAGGGAGTTCTCTGTCTCCTATGTCATATTGTCTCTCTGCATCAGATAACTTTCTAGAATAGAACACGCAAGGATGTAGGGGTAGATCAGGACTTGGTCGTTGTGACAACACTGCGCCTAGACCAGTCTCGGACGCATCTACCTCTAACAAAAAAGGGAGACTAGGAGTAGGATGTACTAAAACAGGGGCTGATGAAAAAAAAGTTTTGAGTGCCTCAAAAGCATTTAAAGCATTAGCATCCCATTTCTTTGGATTCATTCCTTTTCTAGTCATGTTAGTTATGAGAGCGACTATGGACGAAAAACCCTTTATAAAGCGTCCATAATAATTAGCAAAGCCTATGAATCTCTGAATAGCCTTTAACCCATTAGGTAGAGGCCATTGGAGTATGGAATCCATTTTTTGGGGATCCATAGAAAACCCTTTTTCTGGAATTACATATTCAAGAAAGCTGATTTGGTGTTGATCAAAAAGGCATTTTTTCAAGTTTACAATACAGTCAGTTTAGTAACAATCTAGACAAGACCTTTTTAACTTGTCTATGATGAGTCTCCCTATCTTTAGAATAAATCAATATGTCATCCAGGTAAACTATGATACAGTCTTGTAGAAAATCTCTTAACACGTCATTGATGAAGTCCAGAAAAACAGCCGGGGCATTGCACAACCCAAAAGGCATAACAGTGTGTTCGTAATGTCCAAACGGGTGTTGAAGGCAGTTTTCCATTCATCCCCTTCTCGTTTTCTGATTGTACGCTCCTCTAAGATCTAGCCTGGTAAAGATATTGGCTTCCTTGAGTGTATCAAACAATTCAGTAATTAGAGGTATAAGGTAAGCATTAGATATAGTAATTTTGTTCAATCCTCTGTAATCAATACACCCTCTTTTTTGGACACAAAGAAAAACCTGGCCCCCGCTGGAGAAGAAGACCTCCTAATAAAACCTTTCCTTAAGTTTTCTGTAATATAGTCCTCTAAAATCGAGTTTTCCTTGGCAGAAAGAGGGAAAACTGTACCTTTAGGAGGCATGGTACTAGTAAGAAGATTAATGGCACAGTCATAGGATCGGTGTGGAGGTAACAACTCTGCTTTTCCTTTATCTAATATTGCCTTTAAACCTAAAGGTTTGGGTACTTCAGTAGATAAAGGAGGCATAGTAGGTATGTTGATAAGACTAGCTGTGCGTACCTTCATAACACAACCCTGATGACAACTCTTACTCCAAGATATGATATCACCTTTTTCCCCAGTCTATGACTGGGTTGTGTTTTAGCAACCAGGGGAAACCCAATACAACCGGAAAAGATGGAGAGGAAAAGTTGAAATACACCCATCTCATGGTGTAAAACCTCGGTAATCACATGCAATTGAATAGTCTCATGAGAACTCACAGGCACTGACAGTGGTCTACTATCTATGGCCTCAACAGCCAAGGATATATTCCTTAACCGGGAAGGGATTGATTGTGAAGCAGCAGATCAATAAAACATTCTGCTGCCCCTGAATCTATCAACGCCATAGTCTGTCCTCTATTCTTTTCCCAGATTAAGGTGATTAGAAGCCTGAGATCTTCATGTTTTTTAAAGGAGGACAAAGAGAAAACACCCAAGGCCTGTCTTCCAATGGAACTTAGGTGCAGGCGGAGATGTCCTCTTTGTCCGCAGTACATGCATAAACCTTCCCTCCTTCTGTACTGTCTCTCTGCTTTGGACAACCTAGTAACCCCTAATTGCATAGGTTCGGGTAAAGCCAATGCTATTCAATCAGGGGGAGCCAAATGGACAGAAGCTCTCCTAGGACGGTCTCGGGTATTCTGTCTAAACCGCATACGTTCGTCAATACGTGATAAAAAAGATATCAAATCTTCTAAATTCTCTGGGAGTTCCCTGGTAGCTATCTCGTCCAGTATTACATCGGACAAACCACTAAGAAACACATCTACAAAGGCTTGGTTGTTCCAAGCTACTTTAGTGTCTAAGGATCTGAACTCCAGGGCATAATCAATCAATGATCTAGTACCCAGTTTCAGATGAAGTAAGGTTCTGGCAGAATTAGCCTTCCTACCAGGAGGATCAAAAGTGCATCTGAGGACTCTCTCTCCCAAGCGGATCACCGAGCCCCCACCACCCCGGCTCACAGCTGGGACCCAGCGAACTGTGCCTCTTTTGTACCATGAAACACCACACCGGTCACATACGCCTCGGTCACCACCTAACAAAGCCAAGGTGCCCATGCTCCAATCCTGGCAACACCATCGATCAACTAAGGCACGCACGCCTGCCGGGTTCGGCAACAGTATTGCATATCAGATAGCCGGGACCACCCGCAGTACCTTTCATCTGCCCGACCAACCAGCCGACTAACCTCAACAATACCAAGGACTGCTAACATTGACCCCCCAAGCTACAGCTCGCCGCAGTTTTACCCTCTTCAGTCCGAGACTGTATCCAGGCTACTCACTTATATTTTGCTTTTTAGTATATTATTACTGCCTAAGTAACAATGTGTTTTCAATTTTACTTTTATTCTAAAAGCATGAGTTTTCTGATGTTAAAACGTAATCTATAGACAGGGCAGTGCATCAAACATATAATGCACGCAACTAGTTGATACTCTTTGTTCCCAATCGTATAACTTTATATTTGTTGTAATTGTAAACAAATCTCACAAACCCGACCAACGTGGTCTGCATATGCTAAGGGTTACACTTAGCTTTCTCTATGTGACACTTCATCACAAGGAGTAATCATTGTCTTACAAGCCTGAGTATCTGCAGCGAGTGAACTTAGCTCTTGCTGATTGCTCAACTACAGAAACGAACCTGTATAACAATAGTCTGGTACCATAGCATGCAAAGAGCAGAATACGAAACCTAAACATACCTGCACGATCCATGTGCACAAATTATATGTCCTGTTCATTGTTTTACACGAAAGAAGAAAGGACCACAGGCACTCCAAATTGAAACCGTATGCAGATTTATTAGGAAAAAATGCAACGCCAAGCAACGTTTCGACCAACAAAGGTCTTTTTCAAGCTGTTCTTTGTTTTAGTCATAACCTACAGTTATATCTACAAAAATGTGTATAGCTTGAACGTCATTTTAAGTTATAATAGCACTAGCCTGTCTGAGTCACTAGCGTTGCAAACCAGCATTACCTGAATCTATCATTGACTAGCACTGTACTGCTTAACCCTGTTTACTATATGTATTTATTAAATACTTTAAAATTGTGCATGTTAACTTTATGTCCCACATGTTAAGCGAAGAAACGTCTGGGGACTGCTTTTGGGGCACCTCAGGCCTGTTTGTACCGTCTATATGCACTGCAAAAATAAAGAATAAAAAAAAAATAAAAAAAAAAGTGCATCTGAATGCAGCTACAAAAGCAAAATAATTATAAACCAACGGGTTTTCGTTTTCCCAGAGAGGATTGGCCCAGGTTAGAGCTAATCGGCTTTATCGGCTAATAGGGTTATTATAAAACCAACTTTAGCTCTATCAGTTGGATAAGAACGAGGCTGTAATTCAAAGTGGATGCTAACCTGGTTCAAAAAACCCCAACATGCATCAGGTGCACCACCGTAATGGTGATGTAACATGTGAGGAAGCCCCAACAGTAGCAACCTCTAAACCCGAGGGTACCGGAGCCGGGGAAAGGTTACCACCTTCCTCGGGACTGGAGTTGGGTCAATTCATGAGGGTTTGAAGGGCTAACGCTATTTGATCCATACGATGGTCCATTTCCACCAAAACGGGTATCGTATGGAGCCCCTTGAGCACCTACACCTGCAGGATCCATAAGGCCCTGTTGTAATGTCAGGAATGGAAGGAGATCCAACACGCAGAATGTTGATAAAAGGCAACGTATACTGGACCTTAGTATGGCCGGACTAACGTATAAACACAAGGGGTAGTCAATATCAAGCAGAGGTCAAGAAGTACAGAAATCTGGATAAGTGAGTAAGCCATAGCCGGGTCAAGGAGTAGAGAAAGCAGAATACTCGCAAACAAAGCCAAGATCAAAAAGCTGAAAAACAGAATACTGAATAGCACTATTGAGAACAAAAATGAACCACAACAGGGCAAGGAACCTAACCCTTAGAATCCTTTTTATACTGTGCCTTGTAAGGATGGTAGCCATGCCCCCAAAACGTCATAATCCGAACATTTTGGCGGCACGTCACTGTAGCGGTACTTACCCTCTCCAGGGGCCAGGCGAGGTCCTCTTTCCCCGCCACGCACGGTCCTGCAACTGCTCGTCCGACGGGGAGGCGTGCACTGACCGCGAGAAACGGCCACGTGACTTGCCTGGCACTGTGTAGCGGGCGCGTTTTTAAAGAGACAGTGGGAGCAAAAAAAAAAAAAAAAAAGGTCTCCCATTGGCCCATGTCATTCCACATTCCCCATACACTCACTTTTGGGGGCGTGGATATGACAAGGGCCAATCAAATTAAACTAATAGGTATTTATACTCCCATTTCCCTTAGCTCCCTGCCCTATTGTGGTTTCTGATTCAGTTCCCTTTAGTGCTTGTTTTGTGTAATAGTGTTTTTTTCGTGCTTGACCTTGGCTTTGTACCTGACTCCATTTTTCTCTTTATCCCTGGTTTGTCTTGTTCACCGGTTTCCTGACTCCTGTGTACCAGTCCTTGGCTAGTTCTTGTTTACGCTGTCTCTCTGTTCCCTTGACCTCGGCTTGTTCTTGACTCTGTCTTTGCCTGTCCATGTCAAGTCTGGCCATTCTAAGGCCCAGTAAGACGTATCTTGTTATCTTATGAAGGGGACCTGCAACATCATGTGAAGTACCATGAGGAGCAACCCTGGTCACCACAGAAGGGACCCTGACACTGTAGATGTAGACTTTGCCAGCAGATCCAGTTCTACGGCTCCCGGACAATCATGCAAAGTCTTTGTAGCAATTCCAGGTGTCTCAGAAATATGTAATTCTGCTGTGCCAATTTCACCTACTCTGCCACTCTCGCCTCAGTCTCAGCTGCAGACGTGCCTAACTTTTCATCACAGCTTGGTTCTGTTACAGTTGCTTTCTCTTGGCATAGATCAGAAATGGCTACTTTGCCTTTCTTGTTTTGACTTAGTTTTTCCACTACTTCTCTGCCTTGCTCTTCTCAGTCTAACAGAGTTACAGCTGGTCGGCATTCTTGGGTAGCGCCTGCTGCTAAAAAAATGCACAGCATTGCTTAGCTCAACTATGGTGCTTTGCTTCTCTCTATTTTGATCAGCTCCTTTGCGGTTGTCTTCTCTGACTCCCCCAGTCAGTCTGCTTTTAATGCCTTTGACTTGTAAATCAGTGGCTTCTGCTTAATTTTTCTTTCCCTGGCTGTATCCACTAGCTTTCTTATTCCTTATGGATGGTTTTTGCTTACCACCAATACTCTGCCTTGCATGCAATTTTTTTCACCTTTGCAGGTTTTTTTTAGGATGGTTCTGCATGCTTTAGTTTCTTCACCTTTAAACTGCATATTTATACTAGTCTCATTTTTTATAGCACATACCAGCTTAACACTGCTGGCCTCAGTCAGCCTTTTTTTTTTCCTTCTTTTGTTGCCTTGGGAGAATTTATCAACACCTCTCTGTTTTCCAAAGTCTCTCCAGCTTTCTCGTGAAACATGCAAGATTCAGTCTCTAAGCTTGAAAAAAAAATGTTTGTCTTTAACTCTTTTTTCAAGGCCTTTATCTGTTGTGATGCCAGCCAGAGCAAGTTTGCGGCTTTCAAGTGACGCTGCAATGTTTTGATTTTCAAATAAACACTTGTCAACTTCAGCAATCTGTTTGTCTCATTCTCTCTTCTGATTCTTCTTCTGCCCTTTCTTACTTTGGCCGATGTCATCAGTGTCCCATCACGGTCTCCTGAAAATTCCGCTTTTTCCTTTCCTTTAGTTGGTTTCTTTGCTACCTTAGTGACAGGAGGCTTTTTAATAGCCTGATTTTTACGCTTTTTCTTCAAACCCTTGTTAAAATTTAATCATCATCATCGTCAAAAACCTTGCTTTTTCTTCTCGTTTTTCTTTTTCCCTTTTGGTCATTGGAGGCTCCAGCTGGCTTTTCACCCTCTTCCATGTTACCACTACTTTCAGGTTCATCTTTTTCCTTTCTGCCTTCCAATTTCTCTTCTACGTGTATCTCAACATCACACTTTGCTGCCTCCATGCTTTTCAGCTTGCTGAAGACTTCTTGTTTCTCCAAGTTATCAGGTGCAGCCTCTGCATTTGCTTCAACTGGTTCACTTTTATTTATCTCCATTTCATGTGCTGCTTCAGTCTGAATTGTGACAGATAAGTCATCATCCTAAGCTTCTTTCATGAGTGTGTTAGTATCCATTTCTCTTTTTACTGCCTTTGTCATCTTATGCAGGATGTCAGTTGCTCGGATACAGGATCCCTTGTCCCCAGGCTCCCTGCAGTGGGCAATCTGCAAAACCTCAGTAAGGGCAGCTCTATTCTCCTGTTGAGCATCCCTCAGGTTCTCAACTTATGCAGCCAGTAAACTGTTTGCCTCTTGAGGTACAGCGGTCGCCTGCACCAGAGCCTTCACCAGTTCCTCCATCTTAGTACAAAGCAGATAACAGTCTTAAAGGCACAGTGCTACTTATTTGTTAACAGGTCTGCCAAACAAAATTCCTCAATAAGCAGACTAACAGATGACTGGCACACCCACAGACCCTCTATGTGCTAATTTGACCGCATTCTCCACCATATTGTGATCCTGTATTGCAATTAGCACGGTCCTCTAGGGCAGGAATAGGCAACTTACGGCACTGCAGATGTTGTGGACTACATCCCCCATAATGCTCTTACACCTATAATGCTGGCAAAGAATCATGGGAGGTGTAGTCCAAAACATCTGGAGTGCTGAAGGTTGCCTATGCCTGCTCTTGGGAATAATATAACTCCAGGCAATTTATTGAGAAATCCGCTCAAGAGACTGCAGCAATACAATAGAAACAATAATGTAACTGAATTCCCTGCAAATGAAAACCTAGCTCGTCTGAGCTCTTACTGACTTTTAGATCCCTATCTATCAAGGGTTAAACTTAACAAAACATAGGTTCCACCAACCTTATTTTCTATCTATTTTCTGCACTCCAGTGCTCCAAGCCAGCCTGCTGCTTCCAACCTTCAAAGGAGAAACCATAAATCCCCCTTACCTGCCTAGCATGGAGGGGTTTATTCCCACTGCTGCAGCTGATTAATTGCAGCTGAGCAATGGGTTGGAGACAGCCTGAATTCACAGCCTGGACCTTATGTCTCCCAGTTACTTGTAAACTGAGGAGTGGAGCACCGGCTCGCCCTACTCTCCAAATGCTCCACCCTGATAAAAATGATAAAAAACCCTTCTTTAGGCAGAGAATTCCACATCCTTATTGTTCTTACAGTATAAAAAAAACTTTTCT
Organism: Pelobates fuscus; assembly: GCF_036172605.1. Lineage (NCBI taxonomy): Eukaryota > Metazoa > Chordata > Amphibia > Anura > Pelobatidae > Pelobates > Pelobates fuscus. Next base: position 187,276,924 of record NC_086323.1, read on the forward strand.
TTGGCTTAGACTAAATGGCCTCGTGTCCTATGTGTAGTCCTGTTTATGAATAGATTTCCACACAATGGTTTTTATTACACCGGATATATTTGTATAATGTTATCATATCCCCTCTGAGGCGACATTTTTCTAAACTAAAGAGGTTTAAATGTGTTAACCTTTCTTCATAGCTAAAATGTTCCATTCCTTTTATTAATTTTGTAGCCCGCCTCTGCACTCTTTCTAGTGCCATAATATAATTCTTTAGAACAGGTGCCCAAAATTGCACAGTATGTTCAAGATGTGGTCTTATCAGTGATTTATAATGAGGCAAAATGACATTCTCATTCCGAAAATTAATGCCTTTTTTTCATGCATGACAATACATAGTTACATAGTTACATAGCTGAAAAGAGACTTGCGTCCATCAAGTTCAGCCTTCGCACATTTGTTTTTTTGCTGTTGATCCAAAAGAAGGCAAAAAAATACAGTTTGAAGCACAATTTTGCAACAAGCTAGGAAAAAAAAATCCTTCTTGACCCCAGAATGGCAGTCAGATTTATCTTTGGATCAAGCAGTTATTACCCTACATTGAAAGATTATATCCTTGAATATTCTGTTTTTGCAAGAATGCATCTAGTAGCTGTTTGAACATCTGTATGGACTCTGATAAAACCACTTCTTCAGGCAGAGAATTCCACATCCTGATTGTTCTTACAGTAAAAAAACCTTTCCTTTGCCTTAGACGAAATCTTCTTTCTTCCAGTCTAAACGCATGGCCTCGTGTCCTATGTAAAGTCCGGTTTGTGAATAGATTTCCACACAATGGTTTGTATTGGCCCCAAATATATTTGTATAATGTTATCATATCCCCTCTCAGGCGACGTTTTTCTAAACTAAATAGGTTTACATTTGTTAACCGTTCTTCATAGCTGATCTGTTCCATTCCTTTTATTAATTTTGTAGCCCGCCTCTGCACTTTTTCTAGTGCCATAATATCCTTCTTTAGAACAGGTGCCCAAAATTGCACAGCATATTCAATATGTGGTCTTACCAGTGATTTATAAAGAGGCAAAATGATATTCTCGTCCCGAGAATGAATGCCCTTTTTCATGCATGACAATACCTTACTGGCCTTGGCCACTGCTGATTGACATTGCACATTGTTGTATAGTTTGTTGTCTATTACAATTCCCAAGTCCTTTTTGTGTGTTGTTATCCCTAATTCGCTTCCATTAAGGGTATACGTTGCTTGTGTATTCTTTACGCCGAAGTGCATAACTTTGCATTTTTCAACATTAAATTTCATCTGCCATTTGAGTGCTGCAGAGGGATTTAGATAGACTGGGGGACTGGGCACTCAAATGGCAGATGAAATTTAATATTGAAAAATGCTAAGTTATGCACTTCGGCGTAAAGAATACACAAGCAACATATACCCTTAATGGAAGTGAATTAGGGATAACAACACACGAGAAAGACTTGGGAATTGTTATAGACAACAAACTATGCAACAATGTGCAATGTCAATCAGCAAAGGCTAAGGCCAGTAAGGTATTTATAAATGATCTTGAAGACAGCATTGAAAGTCATGTTTCAGTGTTTGCAGATGACACAAAACTTTGTAAAATAATACAATGTGAGCAAGATATTACTTTGCTGCAGAGGGATTTAGATAGACTGGGGGACTGGGCAAAGTAATATCTTGCTCACATTGTATTATTTTACAAAGTTTTGTGTCATCTGCAAACACTGAAACATGACTTTCAATGCTGTCTTCAAGATCATTTATCAATTCCTTACCGGCCTTAGCCATTGCTGATTGACATTGCACATTGTTGCATAGTTTGTTGTCTATAACAATTCCCAAGTCTTTCTCGTGTGTTGTTATCTCTAATTTGCTTCCATTTAGGGTACAAGTTACTTGTGTTTTCTTTACGCCGAAGTTCATAACTTTGCATTTTTCTACATTAAATTTCATTTGCCATTTGAGTGCCCAGTCCCCCAGCCTATCTAAATCCCTATGCAGCAAAGTATAATATATTTCTAACGTACTTTACAGAGTTTTGAGTCATCTGCAAACACTAAACATGACTTTCAATGCTGTTTTCAAGATCATTTATAAACACGTTAAATAGAAGGGGTCCCAGAACAGAACCATGAGGGACACCACTTGCCCCCTTATGTCCAGCTTGAAAATTTACCATTAATGGCAACTCATTGCACTCTATTTTAAAGCCAATGTTCTACCCAAGAACCAGAATTTTCATCTAGGCTAATTTCTTTGAGTTTGAACACTGATCTATTGAGGGGAATCATATCAAACGCCTTGGCAAAATCCAAATAGATCACATGCAACACCCTGATCTATACTTCTACATACTTATTTGTAGAATGCAATCAAGTTAGTGACATGACCTGTGCTTCATAAAGCCATGCTGATTTTTGCTGATAACCATGTTCTCAAAGAATTCTTGAATATTATCCCTTAATAACCTTTCATATATTTTCCCAGCCACAGAAGTTAAGCTCACATGTCTTTAATTTACAGGCAAGGAGTTTGAACCCTTTTTGAATATAGGCACCACATCTGCCTTCCTCCAATCCTCCAATAAAAATAATAATAATGATAATAGCATGGACATTAGCAGCCTACTGCGTTTCTTACGTACTCACACTTTATCAAAGGCTGAATACAAAGAAATTGAGCTGTTTTGTACCAAATTCAGTGGAGCGCTTAAATATGTGAATAAAACTTAATGGTACACCTTGGGCAAACAAGGAATGTATAAATACCGTATTTTTACATATCCTTGAACATCCAATGTTGTGTCTACCTCTAAGAAAAACATGAAAAAAAACAGAAATAGTGCAGTACACTTATGTACACAAGTGTGATATACACATAAATTGAAAAACTCACATATTCCAGAGCTATAACCTAGTTTTGGAAGTTATTTACCTGTAGGTCCGTTTAGGCGACCTGTCCCTTTTTCTTTATGAAGAGTAGTTTAGGAGTTTTCTTGTGTATTCAGCAGTAGTATGAAGTATCTCAAGGAAAGAGATGTATATATAGTGTGATACAAATATTTTGTTACCGTTGGTAACAAATATTTTTGTATAAATAGGTAAAATACTCACAAGCCTGGAGCCTAGTAACTGGCTCAGTTGAACAGCAAAGTATGGTGTATATTTATACAAAAAGATAATAAGTAGTAGTCTGCACTTTAAAACATAGCGTTTATTTCTTCATTTCATAAAAATTTTACTCAATAAAGTGTGTGTAGTGATACAAAGTGTCAACGTTTCAGTCCCAGCATGGGACTTTCCTCAGGGCAGCATGCTTTTTTTTTTTTTTTTTTCCAAACTTACTAACAAATTCAAACAGATTATACAATTCCATGATGATCCTGTGAAAAAATTATCAGTGGAATAGCAAAATGTAACAAATTAAAAAATAATGGCATTTCCTCAAAAGCTGTGTATATTTATACACATATATATATATATATATATATATATATATATATATATATATATATATATTGCACTGGTTTATAGTTATATCTATTACTAAAATGTTTGTGACATTACTTGACCATTGCGTAGTTGTTACAGTTAACCTACATTGTATTAATTCCTTCAGTGAATATTTTCTTGAATTTGCAGACTTTATCATGGCGTGACTTGGAACATCATGTTTCTGAGATGGACATTCTGCTTCCATATGCAAATCTCACTATTGGTCTTGTTCTACCTTCTAAAATAGGTTCCAACCTTTCCATATCAGCTGTCGTCTCTAACTGCACTGGCTCCACAGTAAGTATCTGAACTAGAGAGATTTACAACTATGGGGGAGAATTCCCTTCTACATGCAGGTCCCTGCAGACAGTCGCCATGCTGTCTGTTCTCCAGCTCCTCTGCTGTTTGGAAGCCAAGAAGAAGTGAAGTTCAGTCACTTCCTCCCAGCATAGTGAGCGCTTGGGTGATCAGCCGCGGGCCTAATTCAACGGCTACTTGGGTCAACCCTGGCCTAGAGTGTCCCTTTTTGTAAATAATTATATTTGGTTTTATAACTCTTTCTTTTTCAAGTTAGCCATTTTATGTTTTGTTGCATATTTATCCTGTAATATTTTGTAATTCCTAGTGCCTGAAAGTAAACGACAAAGTAATTACTCAGTGGGACATACCAGCTTTCAATGGAATAATCCATATAATCAAGGGGCCTCTGAAAGCACCACTTGTTCAGGTAATCTTTTTTTTGTTTGTCCAAGGGGGAGCACCAGGGCAACTGCCTGCTACCTCCAGAAGCCATGTATAAAACGTTATAAAATGTTGGGTGTAATCTGGGTTCAGTAACAAACTCATTTGAAACTTGGATTTTAGAGAATTTTATGAAATTTGAAATCCATGGAAATAATCCAGTTGTTTTTCATTAAAACTAATGATGGGGGGGGAGGGGTTGTTAACACCTCTGTTCCAGATTCGGGGCCAAGTTCTCTGTCTCTGACATCATTCCCCATTGCTGAGGGAGAGGATAAGGTTAGCACAGAGGGAGGAGTCCCATGGCACCATTGGATGCCTATTTTCAGCATGCTGTGCGTGCTGACGACAGACGTCCAGTATTCACAGAATTTTTATTAGCCAGCACGGGCTGGTTAATGAAACCCCAATGAAGCTGCTGGAAGTGGATTTACATGTGTGTCAGCAAATGGGTTTAACTCTGTATGTGTAGCGTTTTAAAGTTAAACACTGCACATATAGGCTGCAGGCACCAAAACTAATGGTAATGTTGCTTGGAGTATCCCTTTAAGCAGATTTCTATATTTAGAATGCTGAAGATGCATTACTGTGACATTAGTTGAGCTCCATGAAACACATACATATGTCACTTTAGTGTAACTTTTATTGCTGTTGAACTCTAATGCTCTTATGCGTATTAAACAAGTTTGCAAGTTTTATTGCTGTGGAACTCTGATACACTAATGTTGAGCACATAGTAGTCCGGAGTTTATGCAATTCACTCACACTGCACATTACTAACAAATTCTGTGCTGTTGAGTGTATTCATATTTATTATACATTACTAACGTGAGATTTATCAGGAATTCAAAGTGCATTTAAAATGTTAGCTCAAAACAGCCAAACTGAAAACATAGCTAACTCTGTAGAAGATTCAGGGGCAGCACCAGGGAAACTTCTGCCTCGAGAAGCCATGGTGATTTTTGTCTGGCTGAAAACAGGAGTTGAATGGATGACCACTACTTCCCTGTCTCCAAGTGCCGGAAGTCATGTTGTATGTGTGATTCTGTGTATCTATCTCTGCATTGCTGTATATGTATGTGTATGGGTGCGTATATGCGTTTTGGTTGTAGGTATTTGCAATGTATGCATTTTAATAAGTCTATGTATCTGTGTTTGTATGGATGTATTTGTCCACTTTTTTTTTAAGTCTGCCTCAAAATCAGGCATTGTACCTTCTGAGTTCAGGCTCTGGATCTGCCACTTAGCTGACTTGGAAAAGGCCTCTAGTTTGGATATTTTGGCCTAAAACTTGAGTCACTCTGAATTCTCAACAGTTCAAGTGTTTTATTGCAGCAGAGATCTCTCATTCATTGTGCATACTAGTGCACTGTGTTTTTTTATTTATTTATTTATTACCTGGTAATTTCTTAGCTTTAAAACTATGTTTTCTTGTGTCACTTGCATAAAGACAGGTGGTCAGAAAAAGGATTTTAAGTGAGACTTTTAAATAGATATTCAAGACTGCTAGTGCTAATGCCAATGTTTGATAGTCATATATAGATATATGTTGCCATCATTTAACTTCATTTTCACTTTATGACTTTGTGGTTTTCAGGAAACTCCTGATAGCCAAGTCACTCATCCAATAATTACAGGTTTGGTGGCAGCGCTGTTGACTTTATTACTAATTGTTACTGCTGGGGCTGGCTTCTTCTGGTACAGGCAACAAAGTAAAGGCTTCCGATTCAGTCACTTTAAGGTATGTCAATGATGGTAAGGTATAATAAATAAACCCATTTTTGCTGTATAGATCATGCCCAATGTATTACTGCCCAATTATCTGACATTTAGGAGTCAAATCTCTTTGTTCATAAATACTCAACAAACCTTACCCGGCGCTACCGTGGACGGCACTACTCAACAAACCGCTGGACACCCTCACCAGGAGCGAGAACAAGCTAGCCGCAAGGATAACACTAGCGACCAGAAGAGCGATCGCGGAGCGGTGGGCCGACCACCGAATTCCCGCACTCTCAACCATCATCAACAAGATAATAGAAACCCGAGACCTGGACGAGCTCACCGCGCAGATCCACGACTCTTACAAAGCATTTCACCGAACCTGGGATCCCTGGGACATAAACTACCCAACGCTGGACACCATGGTCAGAGCGTAAACGCTCCATCGGACAGCCGGCCCCACCACCTGGCGGACCTCGCGGCATGTCCATACCCCGCACAGCGGACCCACCAACGTCTGCACCCTTCCCCCACAAACCCACTCCCCTCACCCCCCCCCCAGGGTGGGGCCCCGGCGGGCGCGGGCGGCCGGGGGGAACAATACCCACAACCCCACCACAGGACTCCCCAGTTGTTAGAGGAGGAGGAAGCCCAGGAAAGAAAGGGGGCACCCCAGGACAGATCCCATACCCGCCCCTGACCACAACAACCGAACTACTGCCACCCCACGGGACGAAAATGGGAATCCCAACCAAGACGAACACCCGCCCAGAGCCTCAGCACCAGACAGGTAGGACCCAACACGGCACAGCTCCACGGCCCCAACCATTACAACAGGCATGGCAATGGTCCACAAAGACCAGATACCGAGGCCAGAGGCGGGATCCCGCACCGCACAACGACGGGAAGAACCCCGAAGACACTAGGCCTCCACCCTAGGCCCCCCCTGACTACACATTCAAACACCCCCACACACAACCAAGGAAGAAGCAAACAGTGAGAATACCCCCCCCCCCCCACCACCGACACGCTTAGGCGGACAGCCAAGCGCACCACAACAAATCACTGACCCTGGCTTCTCTCTCCCCCCCCCCCCCCCCTCTTTTTTTTTTTTTTTTTTCTTCTTTTCTCCTCTCCCCCTCCTTTCTCTCCCTCCTCCTCTACGGTACCCCCTTCCCCCACAACCCCAACAGAAACAGGAAGAGATACTGTCAACAAGAGAAGCTCATAGACCCCGGGACCAAGTACCCTACCCGGTTAAAAGGATAATGTACACAAATCAATCAGAGTGGACATGGGATAAATTTGTGAACTGTTTAGGCTCAGCAGCTAGCAACAGCAACACTACCATGAACAACGAGACAGTGTTAGGAAACCGGCTTTAATTGATGTACCACCATGTCATGATCTGTACGTAAGCCTAAATAAGCACCTTGGAAAATAAGGAATTTATAAAAAAAAAAAAAAAGGCAATACCCAACTGTTGTAACTAAGACTGTTGACTAGCACTTATACTCATGGTGAACGACTGCTATAACAGTAGATGGATGATATGTAAACACTGTACCACAAACCAATTCCCAATTTTCTTTTCTGTACCCCCACCCCATAAAACAAAAATCTTTCAAAATAAAGAATTTATAAAAAAAATCTCTTTGTTCATACAGCCTTAGGCACACCTCTTTGCATAAGACTTGCACAGCCTTCCTAAACACTTCCTGTATGAAGACATCTAATATTTATACTTCCTTTATTGCAAATTCTGTTTAATTCAGAATTCCCTATCTCCTGCATTTTAATAGCGTGCTAGAACTTGCAGAATCCTTCCTTATTTATTACTGTTCAAATGACAGAAGAGAAGATACATTTTTTTTTTTTGTCAATCTTTCTTTTATTGAGGCAGACAATATTAGGGATACAGAATGGAAAGGAGGGAGTACACGATAGATATACAGATTGGGTACATGCTAACACATTTCGTCAACTCCTATATGTAGAAGCCTCATTTTATATTAAGTAAACGATCTAACATCAGAGTAACACAAGTAAACGTAGATGCGTATTAAACAGGTTCCATTTGAAACGGTTGTACCTATACTGCGTCTGTGCTCTCTAAAGAATTACAAATAGCGAAGGTCATCGAGTTAAGCAGTGGGATATACAGGTATATTCAGTAGTGTCCGCTTCTTGTCATGGGTTGAGGATAAACTCCTCAGCGGGATAGTTGGGCGAGCACGATTAGTAGATAGGAACAATGCTTTAGTGTGTGCGTGACATGTCCTCGCTCGCTTTGGTGTGTGTGTGACAGGTTATCTCTCGCTTTAGTATGTGTGTGACAGGTTATCTCTCGCTTTAGTATGTGTGTGACAGGTTATCTCTCGCTTTAGTATGTGTGTGACAGGTTATCTCTCGCTTTAGTATGTGTGTGACAGGTTATCTCTCGCTTTAGTATGTGTGTGACAGGTTATCTCTCGCTTTAGTATGTGTGTGACAGGTTATCTCTCGCTTTAGTATGTGTGTGACAGGTTGTCTCTCGCTTTAGTGTGTGTGTGTGGTAAGTTGTCCATCGCTTTAGTGTGTGTGTGACAGGTTATCTCTCGCTTCAGTGTGTGTATGACAGGTTGTCTCTCGCTTTAGAGTGCGTGCGACACATATTTTAGTTTGAAATCAAGCTGAAACATTTGGCTTTAAACACAGATCGGAATTATAAGTACGTGAGAACGGTGCTATAATCACGCTATAAACAATTCAAGTAACGTAAATGCAAATCAATTAGCTATATCTACCTAGATGCAGAGTGGTAGTGTGTGGAGTCATTTAGCTAGTGAGGATTTTAATGCCGGCTATCCTAGCTGTCCTTATCTTGAGTGACTAAACATAAAACATATGGTATGAAACTTTGCTTTGCCATTAATCAACTGGGTGAGCTAGCAATTATAAACATGCTGAAATAAAATAAAATGTCTGACTATACTGCGACTGTGTCTCTGAGTCTCAATAGCAGCTATGGAAGTAGCAACAACATGCCCTTAGAGCAGAGTAATCAGTGGAGAAAACCAAATTCTGGCCCGCATCCCCAAGCAATACAATGGGTCTTAGCTGCTTCCCCATATACACCATTTTGTGGGCGAAGGTGTTTGCAACGTTTAGTTATGCAGTCCAGATATGGTCAACCTAAGTACAGAGAACAAACAGTGAGATGATCTGAGAGGGTCAGTTGTACATACAGTTTGTAAACGTCCCGGTGAGGTCTGAGTCTGTGGTGAAAAAAAAAAAATGAGGTCTCCTATCGGGATCTGAGGCGTCTTGAAACAAATGGAAAGCTGGTGAAAGCCTTAAGGCCAACTCCATAGTGAGGTGGTATGGCTCAACGGGAGCTCAGTGGGGGTTTCTCTGTTGAGGAGTGAGAAACTAAGGGTAACGAGTGGATCTCTGGCCTTGTGTCGGTTTCAGGGATCCAGATCAGCAATGTTCCGGCTGGTGTCTTAGCCGGTCTCCGTTCATGTAGTGGCCGCTACATATGGATCGGGCGTCAGTCCTTGAGGTAGGAATGGGACTATTCTCGTCAGGTCCCAGGAGTGCTGTGGCGAATCGGTGCCTTGTTGGGCTACCTGGTTGAAGGAGTCTGGAGATAGGCCCAAGGCCTGCAGTAGTTGCGCCGAGTCTGCTGGGTCTTGTAGTCTGTGGGATTCCGTTCCCCGCCGTACCACTAGCGTGTGGAAAGGCCGCCAGCTATACAGTATATCATGTCTGCGGAGTAGCATGGTGAGCGGCTGGAAGGTGCGTCGCCACGCCAGTGTCTCGTTCGAGAGATCGGTGAAAAAGGTTAGCGTCATGTTATTGAATTGAAGGGGTGTCTTACCCCGAAGGGCCGTAAGGATTGCCAATTTGTCCCGGGTGCTGCGAAAGACAATTATTAAGTCCCTGGTGGCCTCGGTCGGCGCTTTAGGTGGCTTGGGGATCCTGAAGACGCGTTCAGGGCGAACGTTGATGGTGTTCGAAGGCGCCATTATAGTAGCAAGCAATTGCTCAACTATTCGCGGGAGTTCTGCCTCGGGTATAGCCTCCGAGACCCCACGCACCTTTAGGTTGGTTCTCCTCCTAGCGTCCTCGTATTCCGCGAGGCGAAGTTCTTGTCTACGCTGTCTTGTATGCAGGTCATTTACCGCCCGCTGAAGTTCCCCTATATCGTTGGTGTTGCTTATGGATGTCTTCTCAAGGGCGCCCATGCGGATCGTCAGGCCCTTCAGGTCTCCTCGCACCGCTGTGATGTCCTTTTGCAGTGTCGTTTGTAGGTCGTTCAGTAGTTGCTTTAAGACCGCTGTAGTTACCGGAGCTGAGTCCGGGTTAGGTTTGAGCTGTTGTGGGGGTTGTCTCGTTGCAGGTGTTGTCAGATATTCCTCTCCAGATTCATCTTCAGAGAAGTCTGAGCAGCCTCCGTGGAGCGCCGCCATATTAGGTCCGCTTGGGCCTCGCGCCTGCCGCCACATTTCTCCGATGGTAAGCCCTGGGGATGGTTTGTCCGGGGTTGTTTTCATATTTTTCCGACCCATTTCGTTGGGGGTAACCTGGGAGGGCCCTGGCCTTCGTTTGGAGGTCCGTTTAGAGGGTATTTGCCCCCGATTTTTAGCTTTGTGCCCGGAGCTCTCGTTTGGTGCGACCGCTCACTCTTGCAGCTAGCGATAAAAATGTTTAACCCCTTAGTGACCAGACCGTTTTAAAATTTTCTTGCCGTTTGGGACCAGGGCTGTTTTACATTTCTGCTATGTTTGTGTTTAGCTGTAATTTTTCTCTTACTCATTTACTGTACTCACACATATTATACAGTTTTTCTCGCCATTAAATGGTATCTCCAAAGATACCGTTATTTTCATCATATCATATAATTTACTATAAAAAAATATAAAATATGATGAAAATTTTTTTAAAAACACATTTGACCCCCAAATTCTGTTACGCATCTACAACCGCCAAACACTCATGCTAAATAGTTTCTAAATTTTGTCCTGAGTTTAGAAATACCCAATGTTAACATGTTCTTAGCTTTTTTTTAAGTTATAGAGCTATAAGTACAAGTAGCACTTGGCTATTTCCAAACCATTTTCTTTCAAAATTAACACAAGTTACATTGTAACATTGATATCTGTCAGGAATCCCTGAATAACCCTTCACATGTATATATTTTTGAAAAGAAGACAACCTAAGGTATTAAACTTGGGGTATTTTGACTCTTTTCATGCAACCATTTTACCACCAATCTATGCCAAATTTAAAACAAATTATAATAATGGGTGATTTTTTTACACACGTAGAAATTTAAGAATACATGTACTAAGAACTTTAAGGGTTACTGCCAAAGAACACCCCAATATGTGTTCAGCAACATCTACTGAGTACAGTGATACAACCCGGAAGTGATCGCTCCGGGGGAGTGATCACCCGGTGGCTGGACAGTGAGGGTGGATATTGCATGATGCCTCGATATGAAGGCATCCCTGCAATACCGTTAAAGCTGCTGGAAGCGATCAAGCGCTCTAATACTCTGCGGATGTACCTGATACGTCCTTAAGTACCGTTTTTTGTCAGACGTACCTGATACATCCAAGGTCCTTAAGGGGTTAAAGTAAGTCACACCTCATTGAAAATTGAACAATTTTGTTTTCATACCGGCTGTGTCAGTCACAACCAGGGGAGCTGTTTTCCTGTTTGCAACATGGCACTAGTGAAATATGCAGTTATATTATGGCAGTCATTGTAGACTTATCTAGAAAAGAGAGAGTTGTCTAAACATTGCTGTCATGAAGAAGTAGAATGGGGACATTGATCTTTGTCAGAGATTCGGTTTGCAAACGTTGGTCATGTACAGGTCTTTTATTGCTCCAGATCTGCAATATGCTGACTCTTATAGTGCTGTTTCATACGAATACGATTTTGTCATAAGATTCAGTTTTTTTCGCATTTGTTTACTAAAACGTAAATTAAAGCCCTATAAACGAAATATAAACAACATGCATTACCTTTTCGTTTCGTTCGTTTAACCCCTTAACCCCTTAACACCGCAGCCAAATGTACAAGTTGTGAACGAAACAAAACGTAAACAAAACCTGGCATTTGCGCTATATGTCTGTCCAACTGTAATTCACCTCTTTCATATTAAATGCACCCCCCTTATAATATATCATTTTATTCAGGGGAAACAGGGCTTTCATATATTCAAATATTTAGCTATGAAACATAATTTAATATGAAAAAAATGGGAGAAAATACGATTTTTTTTTTTTTTTCGTTCTACATGACATTTTAACTGTCAATGTCATAATACTGTTTGCTTTTACTGCAATAAAATACACATATTTGTATTCAGCAAAGTCTTACGTGTAAAACAGTACCCCCTATGTACAGGTTTTATGGTGTTTTGGGAAGTTACAGGGTCAAATATAGCATGTTACATTTGAAATTGAAATTCGCCAGATTGGTTACGTTGCCTTTGAGACTGTATAGTAGCCCAGGAAATAAATTTACACCCATAATGGCATGCCATTTGCAATAGTAGACGACCCAAGGTATTGCAAATAAGGGATGTCCAGTCTTTTTTAGTAGCCATTTGGTCACAAACACTGGCCAAAGTTAGCGTTAGTATTTGTTTGTGTGTCAAAAATGCAAAAAACGCCAATTTTGGCCAGTGTTTGTGACTAAGTGGCTACTAAAAAAGACTGGACATACCCCATTTGCAATACCTTTGGTTGTCTACTATTGCAAATGGTATGCCATCATAGGGGTAATTTTCATTCTTGGGCTACCATAGGGTCATAAAGGCAACGTAAGCAATCTGGCGAATTTTAATGTGAAAAAAATTAAACACAAGCCTTATATTTGACGCTGTAATTTTTGAAAACACCATAAAACCTGTACATGAGGGGTACTGTTGTACTCGGGAGACTTCGCTGAACACAAATATTTGTGTTTCAAAACAGTAAAAAGTATTGCAGCAATAATATCGTCCGTGTAAGTGCTGTTTGTGCGTGAAAAATGCAAAAAACGTCACTTTTACTGGCGATATCATGGTTGTAATACATTTTACTGTTTTGAAACACTAATATTTGTGTTCAGCGAAGTCTCCCGAGTAAAACAGTACCCCACATTTACAGGTTTTATGGTGTCTTGGAAAGTTATAGGGTTAAATATAGTGCTAGCAAATTAAATTCCCTATACTTTCGGCATGGGTGGTCAGGCAGGTCCCGCTAATTGTAATTAATTAGGATACCTAATTATGTAAAATTATTACATAAATATATGTGTAGAATTAATATATGTATATATATACATATGTGTATATATACGTATATATATATATATATTTTTTTTTTAATATTTTTATTTATATATAGGTATATATATAGTGATATATACGTATATATTTATGTATATAGATATATATATTATTTCGTTCTACGTGTATTTTGATATAAATATATATATATATTAATATCACAATACAGTTAGAACGAAATAAAACACATCTATATATTTTTTAATATTTTATTTTGAATTATTTTTTTAATTTTTTTACGTATTTACATATTTATTTTTTTAATATTATTTATAAATATATATATAACAATAATTATATATATATTTAATCAGTATCAGTCTACGTGTAATTTGATATTAATATATATATATAATTATATACATATTAATATTAAAATACACCTAGACGGTGTATGTGTGTGTATGTGTATGTGTATATATATACTTAGATCATATAAATATAATATATATATATATATGATCTAAGTATATATTATTATTTTTTACACTGTTTTAACTTGTTTAAATTTTATTTCCAGCCAGCAGGGGGACTAACTGTCATTACAGTTAGTCCCCCTGCTGGCAATGCCTGAGCCAGCTATCCCGGCCATGTGATTGTGAGGTCCTCGCAAGGACCTCACTCTCACATGACCGGGAGGGACCGGAGGAGGAAGATGTGCCGCGGGGGGGTTCCCTGGGAGTCCCCCCAACCGCGATCGCCGGCGTGGGACCGTCGGCGACCGGGTAAGTTACTAAAAACCGGAGGGCGTACTATTACGCCCTGCGGCGTTTAGAGCCGCTTTTAAAAGGACGTAATAGTACGCCCTCCGGTCATAAGGGGTTAAGGACTGAGCCAAATGTACACGTTGTAAACAAAACAAACCTGGCATTTGCGCTCTATGTCTGTCCAACCGTAATTCACCTCTTTCATATTAAATGCACCCCCCCTTATTATATATCATTTTATTCAGGGGAAACATGGTTTCATTTAATATCAAATATTTATCTATGAAACATAATTTTATGTGGAAAAAATGGGAGAAAATAAGAAATTGTTATTTTTTTAGTTCTACATGACATTTTAACTGTCAATGTCATAATACTGTTTGCTTTTACTGCAATAAAATACACATATTTGTATTCAGCAAAGTCTCACGTGTAAAACAATACCCCCTATGTACAGGTTTTATGGTGTTTTGGGAAGTTACAGGGTCAAATATAGCGTGTTACATTTGATATTGAAATTCGCCAGATTGGTTACGTTGCCTTCGAGACTGTATAGTAGACCAGGAAATAAATTTACACCCATAATGGCATACCATTTGCAATAGTAGACAACCCAAGGTATTGCAAATGGGGTATGTCCAGTCTTTTTTAGTAGCCATTTGGTCACAAACACTGGCCAAAGTTAGCGTTAGTATTTGTTTGTGTGTCAAAAATGCAAAAAACGCCAATTTTGGCCAGTGTTTGTGACTAAGTGGCTACTAAAGAAGACTGGACATACCCCATTTGCAATACCTTGGGTTGTCTACTATTGCAAATGGTATGCCATCATAGGGGTAATTTTCATTCTTGGGCTACCATAGGGTCTCAAAGGCAACGTAAGCAATCTGGCGAATTTTAATGTGAAAAAAATGAAACACAAGCCTTATATTTGATGCTGTAACTTTTGAAAACACCATAAAACCTGTACATGAGGGGTACTGTTGTACTCGGGAGACTTCGCTGAACACAAATATTTGTGTCTCAAAACAGTAAAAAGTATCACAACAATAATATCGTCCGTGTAAGTTATGTTTGTGCGTGAAAAATGCAAAAAACTTCACTTTTACTGGCGATATCATCGTTGTAATAGATTTTACTGTTTTGCAACACTAATATTTGTGTTCAGCGAAGTTTCCCGAGTAAAACAGTACCCCCCCATGTACAGGTTTTATGGTGTCTTGGAAAGTTATAGGGTTAAATAAAGTGCTAGCAAATTAAATTCCCTATACTTTCATGGGTTGTCAGGCATGTCCCGCTAATTGTAATTAATTAGGATACCTAATTATGTAAAAATATTACATAAATATATGTGTAGAATTAATATATATATATATATATATACATATGTGTATATATATATATATATATATATATATATTGAATTTTTTTTTTATATTATTATTTATATATAGGTATATATATAGTGATATATACGTATATATTTATGTATATAGATATATATATTTCGTTCTACGTGTATTTTGATATAAATATATATATATTAATATCAAAATACAGTTAGAACAAAATAACACACATCTATATATTTTTTTTAGAATTTATTTTTCATTTTTTTTACGTATTATATATATAATTATTTATATATATTTAATCAGTATCAGTCTACATGTAATTTGATATTAATATATAATTATATATATATATATTAATAGTAAAATACACATAGACAGTGTATGTGTGTGTATGTATATGTGTGTGTGTGTGTATATATATATATATATATATATATATATATATATATACTTAGATCATATACAGGGAGTGCAGAATTATTAGGCAAGTTGTATTTTTGAGGATTAATTTTATTATTGAACAACAACCATGTTCTCAATGAACCCAAAAAACTCATTAATATCAAAGCTGAATATTTTTGGAAGTAGTTTTTAGTTTGTTTTTAGTTATAGCTATTTTAGGGGGATATCTGTGTGTGCAGGTGACTATTACTGTGCATAATTATTAGGCAACAACAAAAAACAAATATATACCCATTTCAATTATTTATTTTTACCAGTGAAACCAATATAACATCTCAACATTCACAAATATACATTTCTGACATTCAAAAACAAAACAAAAACAAATCAGTGACCAATATAGCCACCTTTCTTTGCAAGGACACTCAAAAGCCTGCCATCCATGGATTCTGTCAGTGTTTTGATCTGTTCACCATCAACATTGCGTGCAGCAGCAACCACAGCCTCCCAGACACTGTTCAGAGAGGTGTACTGTTTTCCCTCCTTGTACATCTCACATTTGATGATGGACCACAGGTTCTCAATAGGGTTCAGATCAGGTGAACAAGGAGGCCATGTCATTAGATTTTCTTCTTTTATACCCTTTCTTGCCAGCCACGCTGTGGAGTACTTGGACGCCTGTGATGGAGCATTGTCCTGCATGAAAATCATGTTTTTCTTGAAGGATGCAGACTTCTTCCTGTACCACTGCTTGAAGAAGGTGTCTTCCAGAAACTGGCAGTAGGACTGGGAGTTGAGCTTGACTCCATCCTCAACCCGAAAAGGCCCCACAAGCTCATCTTTGATGATACCAGCCCAAACCAGTACTCCACCTCCACCTTGCTGGTGTCTGAGTCGGACTGGAGCTCTCTGCCCTATACCAATCCAGCCACGGGCCCATCCATCTGGCCCATCAAGACTCACTCTCATTTCATCAGTCCATAAAACCTTAGAAAAATCAGTCTTGAGATATTTCTTGGCCCAGTCTTGACGTTTCAGCTTGTGTGTCTTGTTCAGTGGTGGTCGTCTTTCAGCCTTTCTTACCTTGGCCATGTCTCTGAGTATTGCACACCTTGTGCTTTTGGGCACTCCAGTGATGTTGCAGCTCTGAAATATGGCCAAACTGGTGGCAAGTGGCATCTTGGCAGCTGCACGCTTGACTTTTCTCAGTTCATGGGCAGTTATTTTGCGCCTTGGTTTCTCCAAAAGCTTCTTGCGACCCTGTTGACTATTTTGAATGAAACGCTTGATTGTTCGATGATCACGCTTCAGAAGCTTTGCAATTTTAAGAGTGCTGCATCCCTCTGCAAGATATCTCACTATTTTTGACTTTTCTGAGCCTGTCAAGTCCTTCTTTTGACCCATTTTGCCAAAGGAAAGGAAGTTGCCTAATAATTATGCACACCTGATATAGGGTGTTGATGTCATTAGACCACACCCCTTCTCATTACAGAGATGCCCATCACCTAATATGCTTAATTGGTAGTAGGCTTTCGAGCCTATACAGCTTGGAGTAAGACAACATGCATAAAGAGGATGATGTGGTCAAAATACTAATTTGCCTAATAATTCTGCACTCCCTGTATATATAGTATATATATATATGATCTAAGTATATATATTTTTTTTACACTTATTTAATTACATTTTATTTTATTTCCAGCCAGCAGGGGGACTAACTGTCATTACAGTTAGTCCCCCTGCTGGCAATGCCTCAGCCAGCTATCCCGGCCATGTGATTGTGAGGTCCTGCAAAGGACCTCACTCTCACATGGCCGGGGGGCTCCCAGGAGGGAGGATCTGCCTCGGGGGGCTCCCTGGGAGTCCCCCCAACCGCGATCGCCGGCGTGGGTAAGTAAGAAAAGACCGAAGGGCGTACAATTACGCCCGGCAGCGTTTAGAGCCGCTTAAAATAGGGCGTAATTGTACGCCCTCCAGTCTTATCGGGTTAATAGACTCCATGCTGAAGGGCAGTTAACCTCCACAGCATGGAGAAATAACAGTGCGCATGCGCCAAAAAATAAAAAAAAGGTAGGCAGCTGGCAGCGCTACCATCTCCCTCCTTGTAATAATATTAATTACAACCCCCACCCCCCACACCCCTGCATTAAAACTATTGCTGCCCAGTCACTAGTGCAATAAGGTGGGACCTGGTACAGGTCCCCCTATTCCCCCATGGGTCCGGGATATACAAACAGGGGGACCTAATGTCCCCCCTGGTCCCCACCCATGAGCGGTGGGTGGGGACCCTAAATAAATAATGAGGGGACCTAATGCCCTCCCCAGGTCCCCACCTATGAGCGGCAGATGGGGACCCTAATTAAATAAATGGGAGGACCTAATGTTTTATCTGAACAAAGGTTCCATTTTCCCCCCAACCAAACTGTTTCTTAATTAATTTCCAGTTTGGAGTATTTTGTATTTCTTAAATAGTCATGGTGAGATTCTGTTTTTTTTTTTAAGTGGCAAAGTCTAGATCTATACAAACAAAAAGGTATTTTTCTAAAACACAAATATACTTCTTAATACATTAACATATCATTTAAAAAACAGTAAAATTTAAATAATACAACTTCTCCGTGATAAGATTTTTTTTTGATTGCTGCGAAGCGATTGTCATAGGGTATCTGTGTAAAGTGTTCCAAAGCTATTTAGATAAATATTGGAATTGCATAGCTCCTTTAACTTATCGTGAATATTATTTCCCATTCTAGTCTGAATATGATTACGATGATGATGATTTTGATAATGGAGGCTCAGGTACGACAAGACAAGCTAACCCTCCGCTGGTGTCAATCCCAAATCCAATGTATGGAGACGGCAACTTCTTCTACGAACCTTTTGAGGTAATATTATACCCAACGATTATACTCTACTTATAGGGATGGTGAATGAAGCTGAGCTTACAGAAGAGGGCTCCTGCCCCACCTCTGAGTCCTAGGCAGCCATTGTAGGTCATCTAATGGTCAATCCTGATATGATACACAACTTTACATATTAATACTTCATGTATACACTGTGTCCGACTACTAGCAGTTTTACAAAAAATTCAACTGCAACCTTTCTGAAGTAATTATAACTTATCTGCCACATTTGTTCACTAAACCTATACTTTATTGTTGAGATGCATACCAATCCATACAAATAAATCATGCTTGAATTTCTACTGAATAGTTACTGGTGTTAGTTTGTCCTCTAATACTGTGCACTTTCCTTTCTAGGACTCCTGTGAATGATAGGCTTGGATAAATAGGAAACAAGGAAATTTAACCATGAACCTCAATCCTCATTTATTACAGAACCTGGAAAAATGGTTGTGTTCCCAATGAAAACTATGGGAGACGGATATTTACTTAACAAATATAAACGTATATTTGGTTCTGAGTCCAAACACTGTTTACATATGCACCAAGGATTTTTTTTTTTTACAAATTTGTATTATTCCAAAAAATCACACCGAGTCACATGACAAGTAGCATGACACTGTTCCTAACCGTGTTTAAAAACGTAGCCTCTTTCAACCGAGTTCATCTTCTTGACATAGTAATATGATGGCAATATAATATGTATACCATCCAGCAAGTCAAACTGTTGCCTGGTGTCTGCACTGTAATTTAATTTAAAATGTTAAGTGATACTTCACCAAACAGGAATTATAGAAAATGTGCCAGGGGTTTGAAAGAAAAACTAACCAGATACTGGGCATGTTCTTCACCTCTTTACAAATCTTAGGCTATAGTAGCCTATTTCAAAATATCCTTGTTATTTCTTTACAGTACCTCATATGGTAAATAAACTACATAATCCTGAACTATTTTGCCATTTCTAGGTGTATATCCCATGCAGAAGATTTATGAAAAGACTGATTTTTTTTGTTAAAACATGTAACTACAGAATTCCGAATTAATGAAATCACTAAAAAAAAAAAAAAACTACATTTTAATTTTTTCTACATTTTAGAAAGGCATTAAAAAAATGTTTTGCTGAAAGTATATTTGGATACGTGATTCTACTGATTAATCAAAGCTGATTTGTTAAAATTATTTGTTTGATTCAATCTTGTACATTTTAAATTAAATAAACACAATGGTTCTGTGATTTTATTCTTTTTATTACTTTTACTACCCCTGGATTTTATAGCAAACAGGGCTGCTATTATGCTATAACATAATATAATCAGGAGCATGAAGGTGAATGAAAAAATATGTTACTTCATTCTAAGTGTATTTTGATATTTATATATGTCATATATAGATATCAAAATACACATAGAATGGAATATATATATATATATATAATAAGCCACAACTAAGTAAGTCTATCAATAAGGACAACGAAAGGGAATGATATATGAAAGGCAGATGGCAAAAAGTGACAGGAATAAGGTCAACCCACTAATTCCTCCGTAAAAGGGAGGAAATAATAAACCACCAATACATATCCTCAAAAAGGCTGGTATGTAATCCCATTCAGATCAACATAAGGTAGATGAAGAAACTGGGAAAAATTGCTTCTTGACCCCATAATAGTAGTCAGATATCTCATTGGATCAAGAAACTATTACCCCACTAATTAACAATAATACCCCTGAATATTGTGTTTTTGCAACACAAGAGCGAGGCTAAATGCCGGTGGGGGCGGGGGTAGAAGTCCCGGGTAATTGCTGCGTGGGAAGCAGAAGGAGTCGCTGCTTCCCCAACAACCAGAATCCAGCAGCTGCACTACTTCCACCTCCATAATGAACAGAGGTAACTATGTGTGACTGTCTGCCTGTGTGTGTGTGTGTGGCTGTCTGCCTGCGTGCGGCATTCTGCCTGCATGTGTGGCTGTCTGCTTGTGTGTGTGTGGCAGTCTGCCTGTGTGTGTGTGTGTGTGGCTGTCTGTGTGTGTGTGCATGTGTGTTGCTGTCTGCCTGTGTGCATGTGTGTGGCATTCTGCCTGCGTGTGTGGCTGTCTGCTTGTGTGTGTGTGTGTGGCAGTCTGCCAGTGTGTGTGTGTGTGGGGATGTCTGTGTCTATCTGCTTGTGTGTGTCTGTCTGTCTGTGTGTGTGATACTTTATGTGTGGCTGTATGTATGTGACTGTCCATCTGTACCTGTGTGTGTTTGTAATTGTCTGCCTGTAACTGTGTGTGTGTGTGTGTAATGAATATTTATTTTTAAATCATTATTAAGTTAATAAATCCCCTATACAATCACTACACTTCTATACACACACTATAAGTGGATGACAGGGGAGAGGGGCGCTGCGAAGATGTTTTGCATAGGGCATCTAAATGCCTAAGGCCGGCCCTGCCCACAGACATCTTTGCACACAGATCTATTCAGAGTTACACAGATTGACATACATACACAAGTACATTGACACATACTGACTGTAACAGAACCTTACCTTTGCCTAGGAACATTTATTACTAAACCGGCCCTTTAACCACTAACCAGGTACCTGCACATTAACAGAGACTATAACCACAATGGAATGTGTTTACCTGGTTCATGTGGATTACTTTTAACACAGTTTGGGACATTTAACCGTTGTAACAAACCCCTACCATGTTGCCTGGGAACCTCTACCTTTTGTTTGCTTTTACCATTATCCACATTGCCTAAAGAAAGACTGTCTGGCCCATTAACTATTTTTGGACAAAGGATTGGTACATTTGATATGGAACTTCGGATACAGCCGAAGTGCCGAAGTAGTCTAAGTGGCCGCCATTAAACAGTCGAACACGTGGCAGCGGCCATTTTAATCCAGTCGAACGCGGACCTGTACCTTCCCTTACCCTTCGACACTGCGGCTGGAGACTAAGATTCGAACACCCGTTCGAACGGGACTTTGTCATTTTGGCGTAAAATAGACCTACATTAGACTATTGAACACTGCTAAAACGCGCCCCGGTTCCACTTCGACACTTCCACAAAAGTCAAAGTAAGTTCGACGATTCGAACGCCGCCTTCGGATGGGACTTTGTTATTTTCAAGGCAGAAATAGACCGACCGCACAGCCTGAATCTGTGGAACTGTTTTTGGGCATGCAAACAGGCGTGCAGTCGGTCCAAAGATACTTTTTAATATTTCTGGAACCACTGGACGGATTCTCACGAATTTTGAATATGTTGTTCCACAAGTTATGTTGTTCATAAAAATTTAAGTTTTATTCATGTACTATGTAAAATGGGAAAGTTATAAAAATGCAAAAAAAATATAAATTTTAGCTTGGAGATAATTGAGTAGATACAGTAAGAAACTCAATTATCTCCCAAGCAGAGGGGAGGGGATCTGTGGGTTGTAACCATTGTTTGATTGGTTAACGTCTAATTGGTTGTGGGCGTCTCCCTTGCATGGGAGCACTGCATAAAAGGAGAATCCCTGTCATTAAACCTCAGTTCTTCTTGACCCTTCAAAACGTAGCCTCGTCTCGTTCTTGGAAGGGGATTTTTACTGCATTATTACTTTACTTTTTAACAGCTGAACCTGACTCTCCTCTTGGATCTTGTGGATGGGAATAACCAACTTCATTACTATACAGCAACTTGCCGGGAAAAAGGACGTCTCCAACGGCTGATACCCTCTCACAACCTGGGTAGCCGTTACACTGACAAGCATGCACAGATTCACAAACACTGACACACATGCACAGATACGTGCACTAACACACACAAACACACATACACAGGTGCATACATTGACACACAAACACTGACACATATGCACAGATAAATACACTGATACATATACACTTACCCTCTCTCTCAGTCCTGCTCACACCCATGGCTAGACCCTGGTGTGTTTGGCAACAAAGGAGCCTGCCTGCTGCCCTGCCTATATCCTTGCTGGTCCACTATCATGATTTCACTCTTCCAAGCTTCCCTGTTGGTCTGGTGGTGTATATGACACTTTATACCCCCAGCTGTAATCCTATATGATATACTTTCCTTTGTGTTTTCAACACTTAGTGCAGGCTGGGAATTCCCTCAGCTGTGCTCTGACTCAGTAAGTGAGCTCTGGAGCAGCGAGGGAGAGGACCAGACCACTGGACCACTAGGGATACATAGAGGAGTGGAGTCTGGCGCTGGACTCTATGCAGAGTAAAAGCAGGCTTGTAAGTAAAGTAAGCTGCCTGCTGCCATTATCCCCAATGGGCCACCCTGACAGACGGAACTCCCGAGCCCGGTTGCAGTTGCGACCTCTGGATCCTGGTAAAATATTTAATAAATTCATAAATAAAATTGGTTATATGCAAATGCACCTATTCTAAAAAAAAATCACTCTTTTGTTTATTTTGAAACCCTACGAGCATGAAGACATCCAATGTAAGTTAGGTACTTTTTTTATACTGTACTTTGGGAAATAAACCTACGTTTCTATGAAAACTGAAGTTTTTGTTTTTTTGCAGCCCACATAAACGTAAACCTTGTTTATTTGGCCCGTGTTAGCCTATGAGTTTGACATGCTTGTTGTAGAGGATTGTAAAATAGCTATTTTTTTTTTTACAGTAAAATTTTGTTGAAATTTATTTGGGGGTTTAATTTGTTTTAAATCTTTAATATATGCTTTCTCAAAAGTTTTCATGCTACTAGTTTTAAGGAAATGTGGAAAAAATTCTGACGAAAATAAGAATAGGCGAGCATATTCGTAATATTAAGAAAATAGTACAAAATCATTGAGTATCCGCCCACTTTGCCTAATACCATAATGGTGACCCAAAATGCTTACATTTTATATGAACTGAAAAAGTGAAAAAAAAAAAAACATGGAGAGGGGGAGATTTTATTAAGACCTTGAATAAAACTGAGATGAGGTAGATCTTTGAGTTGGACACTATCTCCTGCTGGCATGAATATATTTTAAAACCTATCAATTTTAGCCATTTAGAAAATATCTCCTTTCTAATATAGGTTTTTATTTCTTCTCCTATTTCTTATTTATCACCCTTTTTTACTGCATGTTTAAGATCGATTAAGTTATTGTTTTTTATTCTTTTTCGTTTTGGGGTATGTGTAAAATAATATATGTACACTTTATATTTTTGTATGTATCGATATTGCCTTTTCTTTTCTGTTTTCCCGCCTTAACTACATACTTTGATTTGTCCCATCAAAAATCCGGTCATTTTGTTAATAGTTAAAGGACCACTCTAGGCACCCAGACCACTTCAGCTTAATGAAGTGGTCTGGGTGCCAGGTCCAGCTAGGGTTAACCCATTTTTTTTTTATAAACATAGCAGTTTCAGAGAAACTGCTATGTTTATAAATGGGTTAAGCCTTCCTCCAAATCCTCTAGTGGCTGTCTCAGTGACAGCCGCTAGAGGCGCTTGGCTGATTCTCACTGTGAAAATCATAGTGAGAGCACGCAAGCGTCCATAGGAAAGCATTTGCTTTCCTATGCGACCGGCTGAATGCGCGCGCAGCTCTTGCCGCGCGTGCGCATTCAGCCGACGGGGCGGAACGGAGGAGGATCGGAGGCAGAGAGCTCCCCGCCCAGCGCTGGGAAAAAGGTAAGTTTTACCCCTTTTCCCCTTTCCAGAGCCTGGCGGGAGGGGGACCCTGAGGGTGGGGGCACCCTCAGGGCACTATAGTGCCAGGAAAACGAGTGTTTTCCTGGCACTACAGTGGTCCTTGAAGATATCATGGACCTGTGTGACTAAAGAGCATTGTCTGGGAAGCTAGTACACCCTGGGAGGTCCCTCAGGGTGTACTAAGAAGGCGCGAAAGCTACTACCGACACCTGGCCGAAACCGAAAGTACACGTCATGCCGGACTGGAAGTGACGCGATTAAAGTGGGCGGGCTGATTATGAATTTGCAGCGCAAAATTTTTGCAATAAAAGAGGAGACACTAGAACACTACCAATATACACCTGATGAAGGCATCCAGCCAAAACGCATTGTGTTTTATCTAGGAAGATTCCTTGTTTGTAGTTTGCTGTGCTTTTATATAAGCTGAGGAAGTACACCTTTACATCCTACCTATGCTTATTTGAGCCAGTTTACTATAAAGGGTCATGAAAATGCGAGTAGGATGCAACTTCTGTAATAATATTTTAGTCACAGTGTGGTCACCACATAGACTATATTGCCCTATGTGAGCTATTTTGTCTTATAGAATTTCCTCTGGATAAAGTCTACTTAAAGTGTATGTATAAATTCTAACTACTGCACTTTTTTGTAAACTGGGCACATTTCTCTTGTATTTACTATATAGAGTGCTAAACCTCAATTTTTTGCCTTGTTTCATTGTATGTATTGTGTGGAATTAAGTGGTTGATTTCACTGTGGTTTTTAGCAGCACTATCCTACACCAATATTAGCGCCAATTTACCACCATTTCTTCTTCTAGATCCCTAACATATACTTTGAAAAGTTTTTTTTTAAGAAATAGTTTTGAGGTGACAGTTGTCCTTTAAATTTTAAATTAACGTTAAATACTCACTTTATTGAATAACCCTGTGTGTTTTGGTCTACTGACCATGCCAAAATAAATGTTTAGGTTCTCTTTGTGGCATTTCTACGCATATAAACACACATGAACTCTTGTCCACATAAATGTCTTCACATTCCCTTACAGGCATCTGCACCAGCACAAATGTACATATTCACCCCTGTTATCATTGAGTTTCGAAAAAGCTCTAGCATTTACAAATATAGTAAATATTTTAATGTAATAAATTCTAATTTTAAGATTTTTCCACGTTACTGGTATATGTTTTTCAGTTAACAGAAAATCCAATAAGTCTCTTTATTTTGGAGTCTCTTCGATCAAATTCTCTTCTACTTTCCACTCCTGCTGTCGCTCTGATTGTTTTCTTCTGTAAACATCATCTGATGAAAATAAAAGCAAGACTTTAAAGCAAAGTATAATTGAAATATTTAAATTAAAAAGCTGTGCCTAGGGCTGCACTTTGTTGTTTTTTTTAGGTTTCGTGAGTCACAGCCAAAGGTGGTGTGGCTAAGGCACGTTAATTTAGAAGTTATCTCCTCCTCTGTTAACAGTTAAGTGGTAACAATATTTAACACTGTGCAATAAGGGAAGCTTAAAACTAAGACTTCTATTTCAGGAGTTTTGTAGGGAAGCTGTGTCACAGTCCGAAGAGATAAGATGGGCCTAGCCAATGGGCTCAATATTTTCAGGGGCCCAGTCAGTGCTGCGGCCATATAATAGCGTGACCTTGTCCCTTTAAAAATGTCAGCCGCAACTAGTGCTGGGAAGAAGTGACAGCTGGTGAAGTGAAAGCAGACAAAATGTGTCAGTGTATGTGTAAGTGTATCCACTACACACACATGCACACCTGCATTCAAACACCAACATTCACACACATGGACCATATAAAAAAAAAAAACATGCTTACATTCAAACACAAATTGTGTGTGTGAGAGATTGTATATACATACATACACACACAATATACACTCAGTGCATCCACTACACATGCACTAACACACATTGCAGCCAATACACAAATACACACTGCATCCACAAAACACACATCCTGTAACCACTCTACGAACACGGCTTCCTTGTGGGTGGATTTGGAGGCTGGACTTGGGGGTGGGCTTGGAGGCAGACCTCCGAGGACCCAGACCTTGAGGTGTGTTAGATGGTGTCCCTGGTTGCACGGACATGATATACAAACTAAAGCGACTAAATTTAGCTAAAGTAGTTTTTTTGCTAAAAATGCCCCATTAAGCCACTTTCAGTAAAACTTTGCAGTAATGCAAAGTCCTTAGACTTACCCCTTAAATGGATACCATAGTCACCCAGATCACTTTCCTATGGCAAAGCTTGAATGCAACGCAAATAATTGCAAAATGTTATGTTCCAGAAAGGCCCTGGCTGTCATACTGGACAATCAACTATGGCACAGGCTTTGTCATTTTTATCTTATGAGAATTGTGACACATATAGATGAGGCACAGGTTTTGGGTGTTTCCACAACTAACAGCTCATATGAAAGAGATTTACTTTAAAATACAGTATCCAACTTGATGATGTTAATAAGATACACAGATTTTCAGGTCTATGTTTTGCTTGACTTTCATGGCTAAAATGTACACTTCATGGTCTAATTCAATATAGACATTTAGCTTCTCAAAGAGGTAATGTGTGACAGGTCCTCAAATTAAAGGAGTACTAAAGTGTTAGGCATACAAACCTGTATTCCTAACACTATACTGTTCCTGTCCTTACCTATAGAAGTCCCCCCCCCACTTTTTTAACATTTAATACATGTTTTTACTTACCTTTTTCCAGCACAGAAACTCCCTTGACACTGCTTATTTCTCTGCTCTCTGCAACAATATGGAGGAGGCATTGCCTTCTGTGCAATGGTCCAGCCCAATGCTTTTACTCAATCAGTAAAAACCAAAACAAAAAACAAAAACAAAAAAAAGTTACCTGCGCTCTTTCCCAAATCCCTATGTATATTTAAACAAATTGAGGTTTTTAGTTACCTGCAATGGCCATGGGAGGGTATGCCCACCTGCCACGTCAAGGCAGACCTCTTAGGTGGGTCCTAACTCTAACCATTCACCTTGCTTCCTTGAGCTTCTGGCAAAGATATCTCTAATGAGACAAAAATTTGTGTTTTTTTTATATACATCCCTACATGCTTATTAACCCTTAATAGGGAACACATGGGATGGGGCAGCAGCATTGTAACAAAGCTGTGTGATACAAAAGTGAATACAAATACAAAAAAAAACAAGTCCAACGGCTAATAAGCATGTAGGAATGGGGATGTATATACAGGGAGTGCAGAATTATTAGGCAAATTAGTATTTTGACCACATCATCCTCTTTATGCATGTTGTCTTACTCCAAGCTGTATAGGTTCGAAAGCCTACTACCAATAAAGCATATTAGGTGATGTGCATCTCTGTAATGAGAAGGGGTGTGGTCTAATGACATCAACACCCTATATCAGGTGTGCATAATTATTAGGCAACTTCCTTTCCTTTGGCAAAATGGGTCAAAAGAAGGACTTGACAGGCTCAGAAAAGTCAAAAATAGTGAGATATCTTGCAGAGGGATGCAGCACTCTTAAAATTGCAAAGCTTCTGAAGCGTGATCATCGGACAATCAAGCGTTTCATTCAAAATAGTCAACAGGGTCGCAAGAAGCGTGTGGAGAAACCAAGGCGCAAAATAACTGCCCATGAACTGAGAAAAGTCAAGCGTGCAGCTGCCAAGATGCCACTTGCCACCAGTTTGGCCATATTTCAGAGCTGCAACATCACTGGAGTGCCCAAAAGCACAAGGTGTGCAATACTCAGAGACATGGCCAAGGTAAGAAAGGCTGAAAGACGACCACCACTGAACAAGACACACAAGCTGAAACGTCAAGACTGGGCCAAGAAGGGGGCGGAGCTAAGCGGCCATGCTGAGCGGTCGCACTGGAGACGAGCTCCGTGAAAAAACGCTCTCAAATAGTCAAAACCAGGGCAAAATCTTGCCAAATCTTGCTGAAACGACGCATGGGCGATCCGGTGAGAGGAGCCCTTGCACGTAGGAACCAAGAGCCAAGCATTCCGGCTGAAATCGGAGGCCCCCTACCCGGGGATAGGCCTGAGGCCTACCGGAGGCTTACCCAGCCAAAGGGAGAGACTGAAGCCACTGACCTAGAGGGCTCCCCGGTATACTTCCTCCCCCCCCCCCCCGCCGGAGAGGGTTATCCCGGCACCTAAAGCCTGAAGACGCACCGACAAAGACACAGTGGGGATTGCCTTACTAAACCAGCACAGAGCTGGCAGGCTTCGGGTCACTGAGAAGCAGCTAAGATGGCCGCCCAGGGAAAGCCCCAACGGCAAAGCACGCAGGCCCAGCCGGCCATGAACCCCTTGGAGGACTTTGACCGACTCTGTGCAAGCTTTTGGTCAATGCTGAGCGACCAAGGAATGGCTCGCCATCTAGCAATGAAACTAGTGGCCACGTGGGTCCGTCCAGTAACCAGGAGGCGCCATTACAGGCATCCACTACAATCACCCAGAAGAGCATCAAGACCCCGCAAACGCCATCGAGCCCTAGGGCGGGAGGCGGCGCCATATTGCAGGGGCGAACGCAAGTACCCTCACACACGAGAGAACACGACTGTTAAGCAGGCCTCCCACACAAATTACTCACCAGCCCCAAGAGCCAACGTCCAGCGAAGTGCACATCCATCAATACCTGCTCACCAACCAGCGGCCCAGCTTGGACTATCAATGGCCTTCAGCAGACGCCGCACGCTGGACAGCGCGGTATTCATCCTGCAGCATGACAGACGCCAGAGGGCTGCCTTATGCTGCCTGAACACAGTAAACCCATGGCAGCGTGACCGCATTCCTCCCCGCAGACTGGGCATCGAATGAAAGGGAGGTAAGACCCGGTCTGCCTGAAGGCTAGCTCCGGTGATGAAATCGGCGTAGTGGACCCAGAAAAAGCCACTTAACCTGACGGACAAATGTAACAAGCCAACACCCATGGACATGGTCCTACTCATAACTTGGACTAAAGTTTCTTTTTCTTTTTTATCCAGAGATGCTGCAAAATATGCCATAGACTACCTCTCGTTATTATTTGTTTAGCTCAGAGCCAGGTAGTTTAAGCTTTCCTCTGCGACTTTATAATCCCCATTATGTCCACCTATCGTTAAAGTGCAGCTGACTAGCAGGTTCCCCAGCAGCCAAATAGTCTACCCGCAATAGCCTGCGCCAATTAATAGCTTTCTGGTACAACATTTATAGCACTGTTCCAAGTAATGTCTCAAAATTGTTCTAACGATGTTAGCAAACCACCCTCACGCACACGCATGTAGTCCCTTAATTCAATTGTTGTGTTCTGCACCCATAATCCATTTAAGCCATACATGTATACCACTACCACCAATCAATATAAGCATAAAACATGTAAAGCCGGTACCTAACGGAACCAAAACGCGCAGTAGTTTGCATAGTTATCCATAGTGATGACGCATCAGCGCGCCACACGAGTTTACTCTGTAAAATTTACGTTGAATAACCGAATGTTTAAGCTACTTAAAATCCTAGAATGTCATTTCCTGCAATTCTCTACCACATAAAAAATGTGCAATGTGTTATCAAGCCATGCTTTGATACAACGCTGTTTATTGTTATATCGAGTGCTCATGCTGTTGGAACATGGCACACGCCTCTGTAACTGCTTTTTCCTTTTGCACACAAAAATAAAGAATTAAAAAAAAAAAAAGACTGGGCCAAGAAATATCTCAAGACTGATTTTTCTAAGGTTTTATGGACTGATGAAATGAGAGTGAGTCTTGATGGGCCAGATGGATGGGCCCGTGGCTGGATTGGTAAAGGGCAGAGAGCTCCAGTCCGACTCAGACGCCAGCAAGGTGGAGGTGGAGTACTGGTTTGGGCTGGTATCATCAAAGATGAGCTTGTGGGGCCTTTTCGGGTTGAGGATGGAGTCAAGCTCAACTTCCAGTCCTACTGCCAGTTTCTGGAAGACACCTTCTTCAAGCAGTGGTACAGGAAGAAGTCTGCATCCTTCAAGAAAAACATGATTTTCATGCAGGACAATGCTCCATCACACGCGTCCAAGTACTCCACAGCGTGGCTGGCAAGAAAGGGTATAAAAGAAGAAAATCTAATGACATGGCCTCCTTGTTCACCTGATATGAACCCCATTGAGAACCTGTGGTCCATCATCAGATGTGAGATTTACAAGGAGGGAAAACAGTACACCTCTCTGAACAGTGTCTGGGAGGCTGTGGTTGCTGTTGCACGCAATGGTGATGGTGAACAGATCAAAACACTGACAGAATCCATGGATGGCAGGCTTTTGAGTGTCCTTGCAAAGAAAGGGTGCTATATTGGTCACTGATTTGTTTTTGTTTTGTTTTTGAATGTCAGAAATGTAGATTTGTGAATGTTGAGATGTTATATTGGTTTCACTGGTAAAAATAAATAATTGAAATGGGTATATATTTGTTTTTTGTTAAGTTGCCTAATAATTATGCACAGTAATAGTCACCTGCACACACAGGTATCCCCCTAAAATAGCTAAAACTAAAAACAAACTAAAAACTACCGTATATACTCGAGTATAAGCCGAGTTTTTTTAGCACATTTTTTGTGCTAAAAAAACCCAACTCGGCTTATACTCGAGTCAATAGTCTGTATTATGGCAATTTGCATTGCCATAATACAGACTGGGGCTGTGGGGGCTGCAGAGAGCTGTAACTTACCTGTCCTGCAGCTCCTGTCAGCTCTCTCCTCCTCCGCGCCGTCAGTTCAGCACCTCGGTCAGCTCCCAGTGTAAATCTCGCGAGAGCCGTGGCTCTCGCGAGACTTACAGTGTGAGCTGACAGAGGGAGCTGCACGGACGGCGCGGAGGAGGAGAGAGCTGACAGGAGCTGCAGGACAGGTAAGTTACAGCTCTGCCAGCCCCCCTCTCCCCCCCCCACTGAACTGCCAATGCTGAACCACCAGGGAAGGAGAGCCCCCCTCCCTGCCATATATCAAGCAGGGAGGGGGGACAAAAAAAAATAATTATAATAATTATAATAATTAAATAACAAATAATACAATAATAATAATTAAATTAAATAAAAAATAATAATTAATAATAAAATAAAATAAATAATAAAAAAAATTAAAATAAAAAATTGCCCACCCCCCACCAAGGCTCTGCAACACACACACACACACACACACACACACACACACACTCATATACATACACACACACTGCATTCATACACACACTCACACACTGCACCCATACACACACACTGCACTCATACTGCATTCATATACACACGCTGCACTCGTACACACACGCTGCACTCGTACACTCACGCTGCACTCGTACACTCACGCTGCACTCGTACACTCACGCTGCACTCGTACACTCACGCTGCACTCGTACACTCACGCTGCACTCGTACACTCACGCTGCACTCGTACACTCACGCTGCACTCGTACACTCACGCTGCACTCGTACACTCACGCTGCACTCGTACACTCACGCTGCACTCGTACACTCACGCTGCACTCGTACACTCACGCTGCACTCGTACACTCACGCTGCACTCGTACACTCACGCTGCACTCGTACACTCACGCTGCACTCGTACACTCACGCTGCACTCGTACACTCACGCTGCACTCGTACACTCACGCTGCACTCGTACACTCACGCTGCACTCGTACACTCACGCTGCACTCGTACACTCACGCTGCACTCATACACTCACGCTGCACTCATACACTCACGCTGCACTCATACACTCACGCTGCACTCATACACTCACGCTGCACTCATACACTCACGCTGCACTCATACACTCACGCTGCACTCATACACTCACGCTGCACTCATACACTCACGCTGCACTCATACACTCACGCTGCACTCATACACTCACGCTGCACTCATACACTCACGCTGCACTCATACACACGCTGCACTCATACACACGCTGCATTCATACACACACGCTGCATTCATACACACACGCTGCATTCATACACACACGCTGCATTCATACACACACACTGCATTCATACACACACACTGCATTCATACACACACACTGCATTCATTATACACACACTGTAAATAAATATTCAATTAATATATTTTTTTTAGGATCTAATTTTATTTAGAAATTTACCAGTAGCTGCTGCATTTCTCACCCTAGTCTTATACTCGAGTCAATAAGTTTTCCCAGATTTTTTGGGTAAAATTAGGGGCCTCGGCTTATATTCGGGTCGGCTTATACTCGAGTATATACGGTACTTCCAAAAATATTCAGCTTTGATATTAATGAGTTTTTTGGGTTCATTGAGAACATGGTTGTTGTTCAATAATAACATTAATTCTCAAAAATACAACTTGCCTAATAATTCTGCACTCCCTGTAAAAAAACACCAATTTTTGTCTCATTAGATATATCTTTGCCAGAAGCTCAAGGAAGCAAGGCGAATGGTTAGAGTTAGGACCCACCTAAGAGGTCTGCCTTGACGTGGCAGGTGGGCATACCCTCTCATGGCCATTGCAGGTAACTAAAAACCTCCATTTGTTTAAATATACATAGGGATTTGGTAAAGAGTGCAGGTGACTTTTTTCTTTGGTTTTTACTGTATGTATTTGAGCTGATGTGTACTATGGTCGCCTAGGAGCAATGGGTTTTGAGCGCAGGACTTGTTTTGTTTTTTTACTCAATCAGTGCCAAATAAGAGCCTATTATAGCTGGCAGAATGACAACCACTAGAGGTGGATTTAAACCTGCAAAATAAACATTGCACATTCCTGTCTAGGTTAAGTCTCCACGTCTTACTATGTTTTAATAAAAAGTGCAGTCTAGCATGACAATACCTATATCTATGATACCTCTTTAAATGCCTATATCTTGTCAATGCAACTAGTGCCCTACAAAAATAAATAAATAAATAAATAAATAAAACATTGCAGTTTCTAAGAAACTTAAAAAGGACAAGAATATTACACCCAGGCCACTCCATTGAGATGAAGTGGCCTGAGTGACTTCAGTGGTCCTTTCAATAAAGTATTTATTTCAATGAACAAAACAAAAATCAAACACCCTGTGCACTAAGTCTATGGACGCACACCCATCTGAGAATTTCGGTCAAAATGCAAGTTCTTTGGTGCCCACATTAACAGAAAACACGGGAGCTAGATCAGCCTCTGAAGCATTTTCTACAGTATTCAAAACAGACACTAATAGCTATTTGTATTTTACTTACAAAATGTCTCCTTGCCAATTCGAACATTAATCATGAACCATTCCATGGCACCGCCAAGTACAACGAAAAAAGGAAGGAATCGGTAAATGCCAAATCGCTGTTTCCCTGGGACTAGAGCAAACAGGGCATGTAATTTGCTTCTATCTGCCATACTAAGGAAAGGTTCTAGTAGGAAAGAAAATTAGAGATTAATGCTGTAATAATGTTTTTTTTACATATCTCACCAGTACTATAACACTGCTATGGTCACACTGCCAGCAAAACCCACTGCAGAAGAATCCAAAGAAGGACGAGAATGTGTGATGAAGCCTTAAGATATGCAACTCAAGGGGTCTGTTTGGGTATAATGCAAAAAGTATGTTATGCCGCAGGGCTCGACAAATCCCAGGTGCCAGGTCGCCATGGTGACTAAGAATTGTGTACTGGCGCCTGGGTTTTGTCAGCCAGACCCCTCGGAGGCAGACGGCTGGCATGGTGAGAGTGAAGGCGGGCAGGCTGGTATGGGGAGAGTGGAGGTGTGCCAGCATGGGGAGAGTGGAGGCGGGTCTGGCTGCGAGGGAGGGAGCTGTGATATGCCTGCTTTGCTCCCTCTCACAGTTTAGTGATGCCGGGAGCAGAAATATGACGTCATTTGGCCCTGGCATCATTAAACTGTGCAATGGAACAGAGGAGGGAGATCACAGCATCCCCGAAGGACAAACTATGACTATAGCGGAGGTAGGTTTTGCAACTCATTAACTTATGTGCTTAGAAAGTAAATATGTTCAATGAACATTCGTCAAAATATTCTCAAACTGTTTATTTTGTATTTAAATGTTCAAATTCCACTTCAAAAAATAAATACAGGCAGGAAATAGTGAATATGCAACCCACACACGAAATCTAGGCACTAGGAAATCAGGGGGTATGTTGGTATTAAATCTGCATGTAAATAGACATGGAGTTATGAGCACAATATCCATCATAATGTGGGAGGCTGTGTGGATATAAACTTCTGTCAGGTAGTGTGTCTGTTTAGGTGACTCTCCCACCGATCTCATGGGAATTGTGTTTTTACTCACTTTTTCTCTAACTCTGTGAGACGCAGCTGGCCCCCACTAGGAGCCTATTATGCAGGTGTGTTAAAATACTGCACCAAACCGCATCTTCTCAAAGAGATGCATTGAATCAGTGCATTTCTATGTGGAATGTGCAGAGCCTGCATGCAGTTCGTGAAGACGCTGAATGTAGGTGCTGCACACTGCAGCACTGAAATAGGAAGCACGTTAGTGGCCGTCTGAGTGACTGCTACTAGAAATGTAACTAGGCAGCAATGTAAACACTGCCGCGCGCGCATTCAAAGTGTCCATAGGAAAGTATTTCTCAATGCTTTCCTATGGACGCTCTGCTTGATGGAGGCATAATATGCCTCCAGCATCGCAGATGCGCCTCTAGCGGCTGTCCGGAAGACTGCCACTAGAGGCTGGCTTAACCCCAAATGTAAACATAGCATCTGAAGGGTTAAAACCTGAGCGACCTGGCACCCAGACCACTTCATTGAGCTGAAGTGGTCTGGGTGACTATAGTGTCCCTTTAACCCCTTAAGGATCAAACTTCTGGAATAAAAGGGAATCATGACATGTCACACATGTCATGTGTCCTTAAGGGGTTAAT
The DNA here is from genome assembly GCF_036172605.1 of Pelobates fuscus. NCBI lineage: Eukaryota > Metazoa > Chordata > Amphibia > Anura > Pelobatidae > Pelobates > Pelobates fuscus. The sequence continues at coordinate 187,312,097 of NC_086323.1, forward strand.
AAGCCTGTAGGAATAGGCTACAGACAGTAGAACCACTAAGCTGTGTCCCTTTAAGAATTGTATTTTTGCTGTTTGAAAATTAAGTTATGTAAAAAAAAATAATAATAATCTGGCTCCTAGATTTCAACCAAATTTGTCAAGCCCTGTGTTATGGGTGCGTTCATGATATGCCATTACAATGACAGACAACTATGCTACAGAAATTCCTAAATGACAAACACTACACATGGCGTCACACACAGCTGTCTGTCTATAATTTAGTTTTTGTACATGATGGAAGTAAACTGCCTGGTGGATGTTTTTTTTATTTTTTTATTTTATCTCCCCTAAAGGACTACAGTACTTCACAGCCATAAATCAGTTTGCTGACTTGCTTTATGTGTGAGGAGTATCCCATTTAAAAAACACTTACTACAAGTGCAGATTTGTATGAAAAATCTGTACTTTTATAATTAAATAATGAAACATCACAGCCAGTGGTTTGCTTCCGGCTTCTGTTTGCTCCACTGAAATAAAGGATGTGGCAGGAGCACCCAAACTGGAGGGGAGGGGGCTGCAGATAATAAGAGCTGCAGTTTTTGCAATATCTTTTAAGGTTTACCAACAATGAATACATGCATGGTATTTCTACTAAACAGTGATTTAAAAAAAAACCAAAAAAAACCGATATATATTTTTTAGTCATTTGCATTGTGGAGTGTTCCTTTAAAGCTCATAATAGTAACTGTGAAAGACCAAAGATTTTCAGATTCTCAGTCCACAATCATGGAGCAGTTGCAAAAGATGCTTCTTTGGCTTGAAGGCTAAAACAATCTCTAATTAAAAGTACTCCAGTATTATAAATAAGTAACATTTATTTATAACCCTGAAAGGATTGTTCGTAAATATCTTTGACCCATTTTACACCATCTTTAACAGTTAAATAGTTAACCTCTAATGTAGCTACGAGAGGGTCATTTGTTGCAGCTTTACTCCACCCACTGGGAGATCATCAGTACAGATGATCTCCCTGCCAATTGAATACTTCTCATCGAGAAGCACTGGAGAAAGGGCACATGTGGGGCAATCGTCGCACTGAGCTCACGCAGAAGCATTGAAATCCCTGCTTCCCTAGAGCACAAAACAATCAGGAAGAGCACCCCTCTTTCACTGACCACTCTGATGATACAATTTGATATTCAAACTTTTACAAATTCTGCAGGTTTGAAATTCAAACTTTTGCAAAGTGTAAAAGAGGGAAAAATGTGTTAACCTCTAGAGCACTTCAGGTAGCTGTGCTTTAGAGGGTGGGATGTTTAACGGGGCTGGTAGACACGAGGTACTGAAAGAAGAAGGTCTTAGCATACAAATAATATGTGAAAAGGAAAGGAGTTTGTTGGCAATATATCTGAAAAATAGATCTCCACCAGTCTTTTTTATTGTGGATCAAAACTCTTGATTTAAAACAAAAACAAAAACAGGGTGCAAAAGAATACTGAGAACAGACTGCTCACAAAAGCTTGGCAACCCAATTCCGGACCACTGTTTTTCTGTTTTAGTTTGCACCATTTTGTTTATTTAGTGATGTTCATTCATAATGATTCTGACCCTCTCCTCAGCCTTCTCAATCCCAGGTGCTGTCCACACATTGTGATAACATTTTTGATTTGTGCTTGGTCCTCATACTTTGCCCTTTAGCTCCTATTAGGCCTGTTATTTCTACGTTGTTTTTTTGTTTCTTTGCTTCTATGTCAGTATTGTTTCACAGGTGTGTGACACCACTCAAGTAGAGATAGCGGTTTTGGAGGTCTTTTTGATTTGTTAGTCTCCTTAGGTATTAAGTGTTTGCTTCACCATAGTTCTGTATACACGATTAGGGCCTCACGGCTGACACGTATCTTATTTCTTTATCCTTTTGACGACAATAAATGTATATCTTATCCTACATTATGATGCCCATGGAGCTGTACCTGTGATTGGTATGGGGGAGTTTGCGTACCTCCACTATAGTGCTCCAGTGCCCTTACATAGTTATGTGGGGTGCGCCAATGTAGGGTAATAACTGCTTGATCCAAGGATAAATCTGACTGCCATTCTGGGGTCAAAAAGGAATTTTTTGTCCTAGCTTGTTGCAAAATTGTGCTTCAAACTGGGGTTTTTTTTTTTTGCCTTCTTTTGGATCAACAGCAAAAAACAAATGTGAGGAAGGCTGAACTTGATGGACGCAAGTCTCTTTTCAGCTATGTAACTATGTGTGCAGCACTTTACTAATATTTTAGCTCAAAATGCTTAGCCTTTGGCGGGCCCCCACTCAGTAATCAGTTTTTTTGCACTCCCCCCCCCAAAATTTGCAGAATTTAGGAATCTTTTTTCTGGTTAAACATGTATTTCGCTATTCATCATTAAACAGCATCATTATACAAATGTCAGGCATCCTTGGTGACAAGAATTGAACACAATATTGAACAGATGTCAAATACAGCATACAGTATGCACTGATGATATATAAATGATGAAAGATCATGAATTCACCAGTGCAATGCAGAGTTCAAGCCAAGATGGTAACAGACATTCTCCAAGTAAGCCATGTTTCCAGCACAGTTCGAAGGAATCCCATAAATAACTGGGGTCACAAACGCTCTGCAGAGACACACATCACACAGAGGCAGCAGCCATGCATGCAGAGACACACATCACACAGAGGCAGCAGCCATGCATGCAGAGACACACATCACACAGAGGCAGCAGCCATGCATGCAGACACACATCACACAGAGGCAGCAGCCATGCATGCAGAGACACACATCACACAGAGGCAGCAGCCATGCATGCAGAGACACACATCACACAGAGGCAGCAGCCATGCATGCAGAGACACAGAGAGACAGCAATACATATACACAGATCCAGCCATAGAAGCAGAGACAGGGAAAATTCCCTTCTGAGAACGTTCTAAATGATCTAGAAACATTCTGTATCCAGAAACATACTGACAGTTACCAGAGGGGAGAATACTGAGCAGGTCACGTGGTATGAGGACAACGATCGCCTTACCCTGGGAAACGCTAAATAATATCACATGGTACGTATAGTGGACAACCATAACATTACCCTGGGAGAACAGAACACACTACAGGGCCAACCACAAAACTACCCTGGGAAACATAATACAGGGGACAACCATAACACTACCCTGGGAAACACAATACAGGGGACAACCATAACACTACCCTGGGAAACACAATACAGGGGACAACCATAACATTACCCTGGGAAACAATACAGGAGACAACACCCTAGCAAAGCAGAGCACAGTACATGGGACAACCATAACATTACCCTGGGAAACACAATACAGGGGACAACCATAACATTACCCTAGGAAACACAATACAGGGGACAACCATAACATTACCCTGGGAAACACAATTCAGGGGACAACCATAACATTACCCTGGGAAACACAATTCAGGGGACATAGCCTTACCTCATATTAATCCTCCTCATACTGCCCTAGGGAGCTGCAGGGGAGTCAGCTGCCATTACCTTCCAATAACAGCCAGCCATTACCTGATCCTGTATAGCAGGGGTTCCCAACCCAGTCCTTAAGTACCCCCTACCAGTCCAGGATTTAGGGATTACCCTGTTGTGTCTAAAGTGTTTTTTTCTTAAAAAAAAATACAAAACTGGGTAAAACCTAAATCCTGAACTGTTACGGGGTACTTAAGGACTGGGTTGGGAACCCCTGCTATATAACAGCAGGCGGCCATTACCTGATCCTCTTTAACAGCGGGCGACCATGACCTGATCCTATATAACACCGGGCGGCCATTACCTGATCCTATATAACACCGGGCGGCCATTACCTGATCCTATATAACACCGGGCGGCCATTACCTGATCCTAAATAACACCGGGCAGCCATTACCTGATCCTATATAACACCAGGCGGCCATTACCTGATCCTAAATAACACCAGGCGGCCATTACCTGATCCTATATAACACCGAGCGGCCATTACCTGATCCTATATTGTGGTGGAATCTCGGTAAAAATAAATTTAGTAGGCCGAGATTACCACGTGGCATGTGTACGTGCATATGCTGACGTATCGATCAGTTGGTTGCACGAGGCAAGATACGATCAGTAGTGTACGGAGCATGTGCAAGAATACAGGATGTAGTATTCCCCTCCTCCATTATGCTGGACAAGCCATGCGGTCAAGCAGGAAGTTAATTCTTATTTGTATTGATTGGTCAAGAGAATGTGCGGGTGGAGCTTAATATGGGAGGAGTTATATGCCTATATAAGGAGCCTGCACTATTGTCCGGGGCTCAGAACTTGCTGTATTTTGGTGACATTAGTCCCTCTGAGTCCACGTTCTCTACGGCTGCACCCCTGAACTTCTGCGTGGACCTCCCTTCATCTCGGCGCCACTGGTCTGTTGTCCAGGAGATCATCGGCCTCTACGTAAGAAGTGCTGGGGTGTCCCCGTCGATGAGTGTGAACTCAGGTTCAGGAACGAGGAGGTAAGACAACTGCTGTTTTAGACGGCAGACCCACTAGGGGTATACCGATTGTGCGGTAGGCCCATAAGGGGTTTGAATTGTGTATGGAATCTGCCCCCTCTGTCGGAGGGAAGGAGCGAAGGCGCACCGCTCAATCGAACGCTCTTTAGTAAGACCGTTTGATTTGGTTAGTCAGGCGGGGTTCTGGTGTAAATAGCCCTAGCCGGACACCGGTGTCTTGTCTAGACTAGCGTTCTAGGGTGTATATTTTGTTCGCTAGGTCGGAGGGACCGGGAGACTAAGCGGCGTCTGTGTAAATTCGGTTCGCTAGCTCTCAACCTATCTTGGCTAAGTGGGAAGGCGTGTAAATTTGAAACCCACTAGATTTTTGATAGTAATCGACTAAGAGGCGTCTGTGTAAATTCGGTCCTCTAGCTCGCTATATGTGGTGCTTGGGCAGTGTGGCTAACCAAAACGGATGTAGATAGTTTTAGGTAGTCCATTCAAGGTACTGGCCAATAGTTTAGTTGGGATTGTAAATGTGTTAAAGATTGTTTAGTAAAGTGTATATCTTGTTAGATAGCGCGAGCTCAGCCGTCTAGCGAGAGTGTTAATAGTGTGTTGCTGTATCATAGTGCACGGTACCATAACCCTGTATATTTACTGACACTGTATATAAGTACTAATCACTGTCGTCCATTGCATGTTTAACACCATAACCACTAATAATTGTATTGTGACCTTAAATTGTGCTTTGACCTATGCTAACCGTACTGTAACCGCTATTTGTAAAAGACGATGTTACTGGGGTGTGTTATAGACGGGTAATTCATATATAGAGAATTATAGCGTGGGTGACTGTATAGTTTCGCCAAAGGGCATAATATTGATTATCTAGTGACTGGTGTAACAGCTGTGTGTGTACGGGAATTCCCTGAGTGTTTATTGTGTTATTGTGTACGTTTCACTTGGTAACCGTACCACGTGGTGCTGTTGCCAGAGGAAACGGGTGTGACTGTTGAATAGTACGCGTGCATAGTATTCGTTGTCAACGACGTTCCATTGATAAGTATGGGCGCGTCGGAGTCAACGATTCCGGATCCCTTAGGTTGTATGGTAAAGAATTTTAAAAAGGGATTCAAAACATGTGATTTTGGGGTTAAAATGTCTCCTGTACGTTTGGTCACTTTGTGCACTAGGGAGTGGCCTACTTTGGTTGCGGCATGGCCGCCACGTGGTAGTTTGGATCCAACCCTGATACAGCGTGTACACGTGGCTGTGTCAGGTAGGCCTGAACTTTACGGACAGTTTCCATATATTGATTGTTGGAGACAGGCCGTAAACGACTCGCCAAAATGGATTCAGATATGCCACGAGGAGCAATGTCGCCTCATGGTGGCCAGGACTTGTTTGTTCACTAGGACGGTGGTTAGGCCCATTTTGGACACGCCCCCTGAGTCCGAGATCCCTTTGCCGCCCCCTTACTTCCCTTTAAGAGGAAATGACGCGAATGCAGGAAGTTCTATACCCCTCCCCTCATTACCCTCATCCACTTCCGCTTCCTCCTCCAGTACAGAATCCACCCCCCCTCGTATTAAACCTCCCCTTCCGGAACCAGAACCAACCCCCGTTAGATCTAAATATCCTGATTTGGCGCCACTTCAAACTTCCGGTCAAGCTTCTTCTAGCTCGGCTGGGAGTATTCTATTTACTAACTTTTCCCAAAATCAAGCTCTCACATCCTCATGCCCTATTTCTCCCCGACTGGAACCCATAACTGACGCCCCTCCACGTAGCCCCATACTAACCCGACAACTGACCGGTACCCAACAATTAAAACATTATCAGATGCCTCTTCGTCTGAATCCCGGGTCAGCCTATATCGATGCCGCAGGTCAAATGGCACATGCTGACCCAGTCTTCGTATATGTCCCGTTCACTACTACCGATCTCTTGAATTGGAAGACCCACAATTCCTCGTACAATGAGAAACCACAAGCTGTGACCGATCTGTTCACCTCGATAGTTCAGACACATAATCCAGACAATAATCCTCGATAGTTCAGACAATAAACATGGGCTGATTGCCAGCAGTTATTAATGACTTTGTTTAATAATGAGGAAAGGACAAGGATTAATCAAGCGGCCATTAAAGCGCTAGAGGATAGAGCCCGTGCTTTGAATCAAGCCAATCCAGCAGCATGGGCCGCAACACATTACCCTAATACCGATCCCGATTGGAATGTAAATGGCGCAGATATGGTTCAACTCAGAGCCTATAGAGACGCTATAATTGCTGGCATGAAAGCCGGAGGGAAGAAAGCTATTAACATGTCGAAGACAGTTGAGGTGATTCAGAAAAGTGATGAAGCGCCCAGTGTCTTTTATGACCGATTATTGGAGGCATACCGCTTGTATACCCCCTTTAATCCAGAAGACGCAGATAATTCCCGAATGGTGAACTCCGCCTTTGTCAGCCAAGCTTACGGAGATATTAAGCGCAAGCTACAAAAGTTAGAATGGTTTGCAGGTATGTCTATCACCCAACTAATGGAGGTAGCGAATAAAGTATATATGAACAGGGAAACAGAGACGAAGAAAGAGGAAGAGCGCAAGATGCGTAGAAAGGCTGATATGTTAGCGGTAGCGATCGCAGGCGTAGATAGACGGGGCCCAGATAGAGGCGATAGTAAGTGGAATGAGGAACCTCTGAGTAGAAATCAGTGCGCATACTGTAGGGAAGAAGGGCATTGGAGAAGTGAGTGTCCGCGAAGAGAACAGTATGAGAGAGACAGACCTAGGACAGGTTATGGAAACTTTAGAGGCAGAGCGAGAGGTAGAGGAGGCCCCGGAGGGAGCAATGGTAATAGAGGGAGTAATGGGAACAGAGGAAGTGTAAGGGAAGATAGGTACTATCCAGCAGCGCAAAGGTCCCGCGATAGAGAAGGTAGGGACTTTGTAGGATTGGCTGACACGGTCATGGAGCCTATGGTCGATGTATCAATAGGGGGAAAAAGGAGTGCGTTCATGATCGACACTGGTGCTGAACATTCGGTGGTGACTGACCTAGTTGCTCCTCCATCTGGAAGAACTATTACTGTAATAGGAGCAACTGGAAGAAGTGCTGCAAAACCGGTTCTTAAAAGTCGACTCTGTACATTGGGAGGCCACGTAGTAAAACATCAATTCCTTTATATGCCTGAATGTCCAGTCCAATTGCTGGGATGTGATATGCTATCTAAGTTACAAGCGCAGATTACGTTCCTACCAAATGGAACAACATCCTTAAAGTTTAATGGACCTTCAGGTATTATGACATTATCCGTGCCAAAGGAAGAAGAGTGGCGACTTTATACAGCGTTGACTAGCCAAAACCCTAGGAGTGATGAATCCTTATTCAACATACCAGGAGTTTGGGCAGAGAACAACCCACCAGGACTGGCCCGCAATATTCCACCTATTAAAATCGAACTAAAACTTGGGGTTTATCCAGTGAGCCTAAGACAATATCACATCCCGCAGAAGGCTAAGAAGAACATCCAATCTTATCTGGATAAGTTCATACGGTATGGTATCCTAAAATTCTGTACTTCCCCCTGGAACACCCCATTGCTGCCTGTTCAAAAGCCCGGTACAGATGAGTATCGACCTGTGCAGGACTTGAGAGCAGTCAATGATGCGGTTGTTAGTATACATCCAGTTGTGCCCAATCCATATAACCTGCTTGCTTTAATTCCGGGCGGGGCTACTTACTTTACAGTCCTAGACCTCAAAGATGCCTTCTTTTGCCTCCGAATTGCCGCAGAAAGTCAATGTATCTTCGCTTTCCAATGGGAAAACGCTGTAACGGGCTCAAAACGCCAAATGACCTGGACAAGACTGCCCCAAGGGTTTAAAAATTCACCTACCCTATTTGGTTCAGCTCTAAGTCAAGATCTACTGGATTTCGAGTCCATCCCAGGAGAGTGTGTATTGTTACAATATGTAGATGACTTGTTGATAGCAGCAGTTACAAAGGAAATATGTCAGCAAGCAACGCACAATCTACTACACATTCTCTGGAAGGCAGGATACAAGGTGTCTAGAAAGAAGGCTCAGTTGTGTTTGCCAACTGTCAAATATCTGGGATTCCATATCTCTGAAGGTCAAAGAATTATGGGGCCAGAGAGAAAAGAAGCTGTGTGCCAAATACCGATACCCAAGAATAGAAGACAAGTGCGAGAATTCTTGGGGGCAGCAGGCTTCTGTAGGATATGGATTCCCAGCTACGCGATACTGGCAAAACCTCTGTATGCAGCTATCAAAGGTACAGAGCACGACCCCTTCTTATGGACTCAAGAACAGCAAACGGCATTTGAAGATGTGAAGAAGGCTTTGATGAGTGCCCCAGCATTAGGTCTACCTGATCACACACGACCATTCTACCTGTATGTACATGAGCAAAGAAGAATGGCTGTGGGAGTATTGACACAGTACTTGGGATCATGGCAAAGACCTGTTGCCTACATGTCTAAGCAACTGGATGCAGTGGCCAGCGGACTTCCACCTTGTCTAAGAGCCGTAGCTGCAGCCGCCCTGCTAGTAGCTGAAGCCGATAAACTCACTCTAGGTCAAGAACTTTATGTACGAGTCCCACATGCAGTACAGACGTTGTTGGATTACAAAGGAAATCATTGGTTTAGTAACAGCCGTATGACCAAGTATCAAGCAATGTTGTGTGAAAACCCAAGAGTGCATTTAGAGACTGTAAACACCTTAAATCCAGCTACCCTTTTGCCACAACCTACTGAAAGTCAACATGATTGTTTGGAAGTAATGGATGAAGTATTTTCAAGTAGACCCGATCTTCGTGATTTTCCCATCCAGAACCCCGATGTTCAATATTACACCGACGGCAGTAGTTATGTGAAAGAAGGGATCCGCTATGCAGGATATGCAGTAACAACAATAGACAAGGTGATAGAAGCTCGGCCACTGGCAAAAGGAACATCAGCACAAAAGGCAGAATTGATAGCACTGACACGAGCGTTACAATTGGCTGAAGGTTTAAGAGTGAACATCTACACGGACTCCAAGTATGCGTTTTTAACCACTCATGCCCACGGAGCTTTGTATAAAGAAAGAGGACTATTGAATTCAGAAGGCAAAGAAATCAAGTATGCAGCTGAAATCCTACAACTATTGGAAGCAGTGTGGGAGCCGAGAGAAGTCGGTATTATACATTGTCGAGCGCATCTGAGAGGAGATGGTGATGTAACCAAAGGAAATCGGATGGCAGACAGTACAGCTAAGCGTGCCGCTGAATCGGGAAGACAGGAGTATGTGGGGCATATAGCTGCTCTTATACCAACTCCACTGTCTCAATGGACTCCAGTTTATACAGCTCAAGAAGAGGAGTGGTTAAAGACTGAACCTGGAAAGTATTTGGAGAACAAATGGTATCAGTTAGAAGATGGAAGAATAGTCATTCCAGCATCACTAGCGGTAGAAATTGTCCAAAACTATCACAACGGGACACATTCTGGGAGAGACAGCACAGAAGAATCTCTCAGAAAACATTTCTACATACCAAGATTGTCCAACTTGACTCAGGCCATTGTACGAAGATGTGTAACGTGTGCTAAAAATAATGCAAGGCAAGGACCAGTAAAGCCACCAGGAGTTCAGTTTATGGGGGGACTCCCCATGTCCGATTTACAAATTGACTATACAGTGATGCCTAAATCTGGTGGACATCGCTACCTGCTGGTGGTTGTGTGTACCTATTCAGGCTGGGTAGAAGCATGTCCTACCCGTACAGAGAAAGCAGGAGAAGTTGTGAGATTCCTGCTACGTCAGGAAACCCAACTTAAGTGGAACGTTCTCTTACCCATAGCTCTATTGCGAATCCGCAGTATACCTACCAGAAGGATGGGCCTCTCTCCTTTTGAAATCATGTATGGGCAACCACCTCCCGTACTTGGTAACTTAAGGGGGGATTTGAGTCAGTTGGGAGAAGGAATTACCCGGCAGCAGGTTGTAGAGTTGGGTAAGACTATAGAGGAGGTACAGAAATGGGTACAAGATAGATTACCTGTGAATATTTATCCCCCAGTTCATAGTTACCACCCAGGAGACCAAGTGTGGATTAAAGAGTGGAATAATGTACCGTTAGGGCCCAAGTGGAGAGGTCCTTATGTTGTTCTTTTGTCTACCCCTACAGCGATAAAAGTAGCCGAAGTGACTCCGTGGATACATCACTCCAGGGTTAAACCAGCAGCAGTCGATTCTTGGCAAGTTACAGCAGATCCAGAGAATCCCTGCAAGATCCGGTTAAAACGCACGACTCAGTCGGAGTGACGAGGAACTTTGTGGATTACAAATTTTATTGTTTCAGAGATTTGGTAAGTGAGTGAGAAGGCCATAATAAAGCCTGTCCGCTCACCGACGTATAGTATATAAGCCAGGAAAAGTCTCGAAGGGACCCCTGTGAAGACGAGCAGAACTCCATTCCCTGCAGCCCTTACATCCTGGAAGCTGAGGTGCCTTCGCACGGACGAAGACTGAGGATGACGACGAAAGATGTGTTCTTAATAATGTTTTTATATGTGTATTTTTATATTCAGGAAGGTAGAGGTACCGACACTCCTAGCTGTGAGGTATGCATTAAGACTACAAGAACAGGTAACCATATTTCCCAAACCCTAATTTGGCATTCACAATACGAGTGTAAAGGAGATGTATCAAGATGTAGATACCTAAATATAGAATATAGTGTGTGCCATTTAGGAGTAGGAGAACCTAAGTGCTTCAGTCCAGAGTATCAACCTCGTACAATTTGGTTGACTCTCAGGAATGGAGATCCTCAGGGGACCCTAATTAATAAGACGGTATTAGAATCTGTACATTCTTCGGGTGTTCTGCTATTTGATGCGTGTAAGGCGATATCAAGTGGTAGAAAGCCGTGGAATGTATGTGGGGATCTTAGATGGGAGAGGACGTATGGGTCTAACGATAAATATATTTGTCCCAGTAGTAAAAATAAATATGTGAGTCCTAGATGCCCAAATAGAGATTATAACTTTTGCCCATATTGGTCTTGTGTGGGGTGGGCAACTTGGGGACAGACAGTAGACAAGGACATGATTGTGACTAAGTTGCCTACCAGCCCATATTGTAAGTCTATGGAATGCAATCCCATCCATATACTTATAAATAACCCCGACAAGTTCTTAGATAAATATGGTAATTTATTTGGGTTTCAAATATATGGGACGGGTTTAGATCCTGGGACCGTATTGTTTATAGGGATAGAGACTGATACGGTATCCTCCCAGACTCATCAAGTATACCATTCCTTTTATGAAGAGATGAGCATAGATAATAAGATCCCCCATAATGCTAAAAACCTGTTTATTGATTTAGCCGAGAGTATTGCCGGTAGTCTTAATGTTACCAACTGCTATGTGTGTGGAGGTACTAACATGGGAGACCAATGGCCTTGGGAAGCAAAGGAGGTAATGTCCGGTTCTGAGGCAGTTGACCAATTAATATCTACACAAGCCGATTATCATATGAGTGTTAGAGGTAAATCTGAGTGGAGATTAAAGACCTCCATCATAGGTTATGTTTGCATAGCAAGGAAAGGAATGATGTATAATACTTCTGTAGGAGAATTAACTTGTCTAGGGCAAAAAGCTTATGATGATGATACAAAGAATACAACTTGGTGGTCGGCTTCAAATGTCTCAGAACCATCTAACCCGTTTGCTAGATACGCCAATTTAAAGGATGTGTGGATTGACCTATCCATCACATCTACCTGGAGAGCCCCAGCAAATTTGTACTGGATCTGTGGTAAGAAAGCCTATTCGGAGTTGCCACAGGACTGGGAAGGGGCATGTGTGTTGGGTATGCTCAAACCATCCTTCTTCTTGTTACCTATTGAAACAGGTGAGACTTTAGGTGTTAAAGTGTATGATGTGAATCATAGGAAGAAAAGGGGACCCATAGAGATAGGCGCCTGGGAAGATAATGAATGGCCTCCCCAGCGTATTATAGATTATTATGGGCCAGCCACGTGGGCAGAGGACGGTACCTTTGGTTATAGAACCCCAATTTATATGCTCAACCGTATTATAAGATTACAGGCGGTGGTTGAGATCATTACTAACGAGACATGACAAGCCCTCAATCTTCTAGCGAAGCACAATACCAGGATGAGGACAGCAGTATACCAAAATAGATTAGCCTTGGATTACCTTTTGGCAGTAGAGGGAGGTGTATGTGGGAAGTTTAACCTGAGCAATTGCTGTCTTCAAATAGATGACGAAGGGCAAGCAATAGCTGAGCTTACTAGCCATATGGTTAAACTAGCGCATGTGCCTACTCAGGTATGGAAAGGGTATAATCCAAGCAGTTGGTTTGGTAGCTGGTATGAGTGGTTTGGAGGGCTTAAGGCAGTGGTAGATGGAGTCCTACTGATTTTAATGTTGTGTCTGCTCCTGCCGTGTCTTATACCCTTAGTAGTTAGGTCTGTGCAAAGCCTGATAGAAAATATAGCAGAGAGGAAGGCTGCCGCACAGATAATGGCAATTTATAAATATAAGGCTCTAGATCAGGGAGAACCAATGCAGGAAGATGAGTGTTGAAGATTCACATCATAAGATAAGTCTGGTCTGGTTCAAGGTAACTTGCGGTGTATGCAAACCAAGGTTAAGTGATGCCTCAAGTAATTGTGAAATATCAAGAGGCATCAAAGGGGGGAATGTGGTGGAATCTCGGTAAAAATAAATTTAGTAGGCCGAGATTACCACGTGGCATGTGTACGTGCATATGCTGACGTATCGATCAGTTGGTTGCACGAGGCAAGATACGATCAGTAGTGTACGGAGCATGTGCAAGAATACAGGATGTAGTATTCCCCTCCTCCATTATGCTGGACAAGCCATGCGGTCAAGCAGGAAGTTAATTCTTATTTGTATTGATTGGTCAAAAGAATGTGCGGGTGGAGCTTAATATGGGAGGAGTTATATGCCTATATAAGGAGCCTGCACTATTGTCCGGGGCTCAGAACTTGCTGTATTTTGGTGACATTAGTCCCTCTGAGTCCCGATCGGTGATCCAATAAAGAATCTCTTCCTTCCTGAAGAAACCTGTGTCCATCTCTCTGTGCTTTGCTTCCGTCAGTTTCTCCGGTATCAATATAACACCGGGCGGCCATTACCTGATCATATATAACACCGGCTGGCCATTACCTGATCATATATAACACCGGCTGGCCATTACCTGATCCTATATAACACCGAGCGGCCATTACCTGATCCTATATAACACCGAGCGGCCATTACCTGATCCTATATAACACCGGGCGGCCATTACCTGATCCTAAATAACACCGGGCGGCCATTACCTGATCCTAAATAACACCGGGCGGCCATTACCTGATCCTAAATAACACCGGGCGGCCATTACCTGATCCTATATAACACCGGGCGGCCATTACCTGATCCTATATAACACCGGGCGGCCATTACCTGATCCTATATAACACCGGGCGGCCATTACCTGATCCTATATAACACTGGCCGGCCATCACCTGATCCTATATAACACCAGGCGGCCATTACCTGATCCTATATAACACCGGGCGGCCATTGTCTGATCCTATATAACACCGGGCGGCCATTACTGATGTAGAATTATTAAAAGCCTGTATTGAACCTGTGTTGAATTTTTGCACTAACTCCATTTTAACCTCACATTATGACAGACCCTCCATTTTGTCTACATTACATGACAGAATTTCCTAACAGCATTTAGTATAATGAATAGAGACTGTATTTTCTATAAAGACATGACTAACCCCGGAATTGCTGAATCTCCTGTAATTTGCAACATAGTATAATCTGAAGGCCATGAGAAGCTGGCCTAATGAAATGTTCTATTCATAAAAGAACCCTGCACCTGACCACGAGACTGACATCACTAACTACCCAAAATGACGCTCAAGCCCCCCTTCCCACCGAGTAAGCCTCGTGCTGGGTAAGATGGCGCTTGAGCCATCTGTCCACACCCGTGTCCAGAACAATACCACCTCCCGGTGGGAGGACACCTAGCTAACCACTTAGTTCTAGAGCCAATTAATAATATTGATGGGTGGACATTGACATAGCCACTTAACATTTAATCAAATTAATGATGTTTATTTACTGATATCTCGATAATCAATGATGATGTAATTTCGCTCTTATAAGGGTCTGCGAGCCCGCTTTTCTTCAGATGCAATTAAATTTCCTCGAAGTTATTTTAACCTGAACTCCGTGTGTCAGTGTGAATTTACTTCTGCGTATACGCAATTTAATCATCTCAGATTTGGACAGGAACAGATAGACATTTAAACATATTTGTTTATTTCTAAATTAATCTACATCAATTTGGCGCCCAACGTGGGGCACCGGGCTATGGCCTCTGGCCGGTAAGCCGTCCTAAGGAAGACGCTGTTGGACGGAGGAATCCGGGGGGAAGGAAAGGAGATTGATCACCTCCCTGTACACGGTAGAGACTACTGCAGAGTTTATCCGGTATGTTCCAGCCCCTTTGATTGACCCGTCCACGTGTCTGTGACTGCTACCGGGAGGACATCAAAGACAGGTAATATCTTGCCCGGTGTCTTGTTGTTACCCACCTGTTTACCTGCATTTAGTCTATCTGTTGCCTGGGAGTGTTTGTACTGGCTTGTTTAGCTTAAGTGCCCGGGTGGAGTGTTTGACTGTGTGCCCCTTTTGGGATAAAGGGGGGTGGACCTGTGGTAGGTTGCCTGGGGGTCCTCTGTTTGTCTGTGTGCCCCTTTTGGGATAAAGGGGGGTGGACCTGTGGTGTTTGCCTGGGGGTCCTCTGTTGCCTGTTTACCCCTTTTAGGAGCCACGTGGCTGTGGCTGTAGGGAAAAAGGGGGGTGGACCTGTGGAAGTTTTCCTGGGGGTCTTCTTTGCCTGTTTACCTCTTTTAGGAGCCTCGTGGCTGTGGCTGTAGGGAAAAAGAGGGTGTTGGATCTGTGGAGGTTGTGTAGACTCATAGCTTCCTGGGGGTCCTTCTGGTGTCACTTTGATAGCCTAGCTAGCCTCATTGTGCACATAGCTCTGCTTGCAGAGAGGTGGTACCCTCCAGCTTCGAGCGCTGAGGCTGGTGGCATTCCAATTGTTATTTGTGGTGCGTGGATTCGGGCAGGCATTGCTGTCTCCATCACCACGGGGTAGTGAGGCTTATGAGTGGGTTCATAGGGGCGCTACGAGGGTGAGGGTAGTGGTGGCCACACTTAGTGGACTGCTGTAACGAGGGAGGCATATGGATTATCCTTGGCCGCTGGTAGTGAGACTTGAGGAAGTCATTCTCCGAGCGGGGACACTACGAGATTGAGGGAGGTGACTTTGCTCACATGAGTAAAGGAAAGGGATTACTGTTGATTTTATTTGAACTGTGATGCATGCACTGTATTTCAATTGTATTGTTGTTGTTTAATTGGGACTCATTCAAACTCCTGTGTCTGTCTCTAAAATTTCACCTTACTTTTACTTTTACTCTACTTCCTGTATTATTTACACTATCCACTCCTATTTCTCTTGTGAGAGAAGTGATTGGTCACACACTTCTCACCCCGCTCCAATCCGTGACTACCACCTCGGGTAGGCGGATTCAGTGACTAGTCTACGTTTTGGGAAGACGCACTTGAGGGGGACCCACCCTTCTTTAGTGGCAGTCGAGCATTGTAGACGTTCTGTTTCATTTTCCTTTCCCTATATCTGGGACGCCTTTTATAGGGGGATATGGGACAGGAATTGAGTAAGCCCAGTAAGGGCTGGCTAGCGTGTGATTTAGTTGAAGATAGAGAGGGTGAAGAAATGGTTAAAGGAGTTGAAAAGATTGCTAAAGTCTGTAAAATTGCTGTGCCTTCATGTGGTAGATTGCAGCCAGAAAGCTGGCGTAGATTACTGACAGAGAAGAAAGGCAAACTTACAGATAATGATTTATTGCGTACTGCTGAAGCATGGTACAGAGTAGCGAAGGCTATTCAGCAGGAAGGTTGGGTTGAGGAAGAAATAAATCACAAAGGTGTAAAATTGTTTGTGTACCATAATAATTGTGTTGCTGGGGCATTCCCTCAGCCAGCGCCCCAAAATGGCGCCCAGGGGATGTCCATCCCCAAGGTTCAGTCAGCAATAAGTGACAGCCAGCTGACCATGTTCCCCGCTCCCAATCCTCCCAACACCCATCCCGTGATTTCCCCTGTTTGTCCGGTCCTGAATTCTGATGGATCATTATTTTCCCCATCATCATCCCTAACATTCCCATCATCCTCATCCATCCCTGCACTACCTTCTCTGCCTAATCCAAGCATTTCATCTGCCATTCCTTCTCTACACTCTCTCTCCGTCAATAATCCTACCCTCCCGTCTGCATCCACCCAGTTCACTAACCCCTCCTCTCTTGCTACTGTCAATCCTACTACACCCGCTCCGGCTCCTCCTACTACACCTGCCTCTGCTAATCCCTCTCCGCTCTCTCCCCTTCCCACTCCTCCCACAGCCCAGGTTCCCACCCCTTCAGTTTCATATCCGTATCCCGGATGTCCCACTTCCTTCCCTAATCCCTGCCCAACTAACCCACCCTCCCCAGGTTCCGCCCAAAACCCTGCCCAGTTGTCTTGGCCCTACCCCCTCCCTTACCCCTTAGCCCTGCCCTATCCAAACCAAGCCTACTTCCTTTCCCAAGCCACTCCCCAGACCCCGGTCATGCCCAGTCCGGCACAGTCTGCCCCGGATGTGCCCACATCCAACATGGCCGCCACTTCTTCCCTTAACCCTAACGCAGCTTCCTTCCACGCCTCCAATATGGCGGCCCCCAGTCATCCAGCACCCTTAATGCCGGTACTTCCCGGTGATTACTCACCCCAAGCTCATAATCCACTGGCCACTCCAGCTTCTGGGATTCCCTCATTTCCCCCGGTTCTGACACCTCAGATGGCCCCATTAATCAGAGGGGTCCAGGCCACAGATGAAGATGAGTATGAGGAGGGATCCCAGGGCTCTCAGGATGCCACGGGGCCCCCGCCCCGCCGTTCCCTCGATGATCCTTTCGGACATACGGGCCGGGGGGATCGGGCCCCTCCTAAATATGTAGCTTTTAATCCTACTCAGGCTAGTGCCCTGATGAAATCACTCCCTGACCCAGAAAAGCAGCCTATGCCTTTTTACCGAGGTATAGTTCAGATTCAAAAGACTTATTCTGCAGCATGGCGTGATTTACTGAGCATTTGTGCTATTAAAGCCGGGGATGCATACTGGCCCAGCATGGCCCGCCACCTCAGTACAGATCTGCTTATAAGTGACATTGATTACCCCTCCGGAGTAACTTTTTGTAACCAGCTAAAAGAATGGGCTAAGGACAAACTTGCAGATCAGGCTGCTGGCCTTACTGATATTGTGCAAGACAAAGGAGAATCAGTGGAAAGGTTTCATGCAAGACTGTTTCAATTGTTTACAGATTTGGGATTTGATCTTACAGACAAGATCCATTCTCAAATGCTGTCTGGTGCATTTGTCCAAGGTGTTAAAGACTCCATACGCAAGGGAATCATTGCTGCACGCCCTGAATATAAGGTAGTCCCTCTGGATACCTTACTTCTAGTTGCTAGGGGTCTGGAATCCGCCCAGACTCCTAGAAGGCCCAATTCAGCTCCTCTCATGGTGTCCCGCACCGGACCTGTCCCTAAAGGCACCAAACCCGAGGATGGATATTGTTTCAATTGCAAAGCCAAAGGACATTTCAAAAATGACTGCCCTGAACCAAAAAAGGTGTCCAAGCCTGCCCCTAGCCCCAAGGCCTCAAAAACTGTTCCAATAGTTGAGGAACCTGATGATTAGGAAATTGGCAAGCCTGTGTCATTAACCCCTCTCATGGCAGTGTCTTCAGGGGATAAGGGGGGGCCACTTGCCACTGTGACTCTACCAATTGAAGGACAACCTACTACATTTCTTGTTGACACAGGTGCAGCCCGAAGTGTTCTACGAGAACAAGACCTGCCAGACCCATCATTTCTGTCAAATATTGATGTCTCTTGTGTTGGAGTGGATGGCCAACCAAGACACAGTCCTTTAACAACCCCATTACGAGTTGGCACCCTAGCTTGCTTGCTCGTTTTGTGGTATCCTCCACATGCCCAATTAACCTGTTAGGCGCTGATGTCCTTTCACACCTGCAGGCATCTATCATCTTCACTCCAGATGGACAAGTAGAACTGTCTACCTCGGCTTTGTGCTCCCTCGGCTTTGTGCTCCCTGCCTCTGATGCTGCATTTAGAAGAACCCCGTGGGGAAGCAAAGGAGCAGAGGTCCAATTTTCCAGATGCACTAAAGACAAAGGTACCTGCAAAATTATGGTCCTCAGGCCCAGAGGACATAGGTCACCTAAAGGTTCCACCTGTGGTGGTAAAGCTCATTCCAGGAGCAAAGTTACCAAGAAAACCACAATATCCTTTAAAACCAGCTCAAGCTGCAGCTATTTCAATTCAAATCAAAGCACTCTTGGAGAAGGGTGCTCTTGTGAAATGTGAATCAAAATGCAACACCCCATTATTTCCCGTGAAGAAGAAAACTCCAAAAGGTGAACCAGAGAAGTATAGAATGGTTCAGGATCTCCGTGCAGTCAATGAAGCAACAGTCCTGGACACCCCTATTGTGCCTAACCCACACACTCTGCTCTCTGGGGTCCCACCTTCAGCAAAGTACTTCACAGTCATTGATTTGGCCAATGATTTGATCCAATTTGCCAATACCTGTTTGCTTTCACACATGCACGTGGACTGTCATGCCCCAAGGGGCACAAAACTCTCCAAGTCAGTTTGCAATGGCCATCATGTCTTGGCCATGTGCTCTATCCTTGATCCATGGCAAGCAGACCACCCAGACATTGTCCTGCTCCAGTATGTGGATGATTTACTGCTCTGTGGAGATGACATACCAACAACTGAAGAATGTTCAATTAGTCTCCTTTGCTATTTGGCAGAACAAGGATGCAAAGCATCCCTTCTCAAGCTGCAATTCTGTCAACCTACAGTAATCTTCCTTGGACATTGCCTATCCCAAGGCACCAGACATCTCACTCGGGACCGAGTTAGAGCAGTACTGAATATTCCACCTCCCAGGACTTCAAAATCTCTACATGCCTTCTTAGGCCTCATTTCCTACTGCCGAGCATGGATCCCAGAAGCCTCTCTGCTCATGCAACCTCTCTATGATGCACTCAAGTCAGACCCATTCTGCCTGACCAATGAAGCACTGGATAATTTCAATACACTAAAACGTGCAATTGCATCTGCTCCTGCTCTAGGCCTACCATACTACACCAAACCCTTCAAATTGTTTGTCTCTGAAAGACAAGGCCATGCTACAGGAGTCCTTACCCAAACAAATGACTTAAGAGGCCGTCAAAGGCCTATTGGCTTTTTCTCCTGCCAGCTGGATATCGTGGCCAGAGGGACCCCTTCTTGCCTTAGGGCAGTTTTTGCAGCAAGATAACTCATTGAAAGAACTGCAGACCTGGTCATTGGCCACCCTCTAGTTGTCTTGGCCCCTCATGACATTTCTGCCATCATCAACCAAGTACAACTCAAGCATGTGTCTCCTGCAAGACACCTACGCCTCCAATGTCATCTCCTGTTACCTGACAACATTACCATACAAAGATGTCAAGTTCTCAATCCGTCCACTCTTCTCCCACTACCTGAGGGAGGTATCCACTATGGGTTTGTCATGGATGAAACCTACATCTACCTTCTTGCTGGTTCAATCAAGAGAATGCATCCTGATTTATCCTTTCATGATGGACAAGCCCCTCTCTGCGAGGGACCAGGATATGCCTTCTGTACCATGTGGTATAAGCCAAACAGCACTCCTGAGCCTTGCTACGAAGATGAGCTTTATCACCTAGTGGAGGTGAAACTCACTGCCCAAGACTTTTACTGTTACTCTGAAGGCAACAGCATGGCCTTGATTCAATTACCTTGAGAACTCAAATACTTGTACCGTCATTGGGATACTGCCATTCCACATGTCCCTGTCACCAAGCTGAAAACAAAATCATGGAATGATCTCGGGCCCATGGCAAAATTATGGGCCACCATGGATGAATCACAGCTACAGGAAAATGGCATTGTCAAATACCCAACAACTGACCATCTTGAAGCATGGCCACGCCACTTCCTGGAAAATGAATTTCAAAATCTGGTCATAGTGAATGATTATGACCCAGAGACACCTCATGACTGTGTTGAACAGATGAAAATGGAGACAATACACTTACCAACTGTACATGAGAATCCATGAACAAATCCTGATTTCACCCTGTTTGTGGACGGTTCAAGGTATGCTGATGAAGAAGGAAAATACCACACAGGATATGCCGTAACCACAACAGATGAAGTTATCAAATCATCATCTTTACCACCAGCAATGTCTGCACAAGAAGCTGAATTGCAAGCCCTGACTTCAGCATGCAAAATCTCCGAAGGAAAACGTGCCAACATCTACACAGATTCAAGATACGCTCTGGGTGTGGCACATGACTTCGGCCTAATTTGGAAAACAAGAGGATTTCTTACCACTGCCGGTACGCCAGTAAAACACAGCTCTGCAATCAAGGAACTAATGGATGCCCTCCTACTCCCTGAAGAAGTGGCCATCTTGAAAGTGAAGGCACATGGGAAGTTGGATACAGATGAAGCAAGGGGCAACCATTTGGCTGATCAGGCTGCTAAGCAAGCAGCAAGAAAATTGCAGGAAGTGGATGAAGAAGTGTCCGGACACGAAGAAATTCCTATTTTTTCCTTGCAGACTCTTCCTACTGACCTAAGAATCTTACGGGAACAGCAAGCTACAACTACCCCCGAAGAAATACAGAAATGGAAGAAGAAAGGAGCAGTCCTAAAGGATGGAGTATATTACAACAACTTTAGATTCTGCCTTCCTAAGAATTTATATCCAGCAGTTGTCCAATGGGCACATGGACCTGCACACCTGTCAAAGGACTTAATGGCCGCCCTCATACAAAAGAATTATGAAGCACCTGGAATCACAACATTGATCAACAGCTTCTGTAGGGCCTGTGTCATTTGTGCAAAATGCAACCCAGGAAAACCAACCAAGGTGCCCTTGAAGCACCTGGCTAAGCCCATGTACCCATTCCAGAGAATTCAGATTGATCACATACAAATGCCCAAGAGTGGGCCTCATGAGTATGCACTAGTAATATGTAACATGTTCTCAGGCTGGCCAGAAGCCTACCCAGTGGCCAATATCACTGCAAAAACAACGGCAAGACGCCTACTTACAGATATTGTATGTAGATTTGGACTTCCAGAAGTCATTGAAAGTGACCAGGGCCCAGCCTTTACAGCAACAGTGACTAAAGAAATTTGGAATGCACTGGGGGTGACCCTAGCTTTTCACACCCCTTACCACCCACAAAGTAGTGGCAAAGTGGAACGCATGAATGGCACCCTAAAAGCCAGAATGCTTAAAATGTCACAAGAAACAAAGATGCCCTGGCCAGAAAGCCTGTCAATAGCTTTATTCAGTGTTAGGCACACACCTAGAGGGAAGCACTCACTATCCCCATATGAGATTCTATTTGGGACTGCACCCAGACTAGGTTGTTATTACCCGCAACAGTTGCAGCTTCAAACTGATGTTTTAGTAGACTATGTAACTGAACTTGCAAATGCCTTAAACAAAATACATGCCCAAGTTTTCTCTTAAATTCCAGATCCCGAATCTGATACGGGTACCCACAACTTGCTTCCCGGAGATTGGGTTCTAGTCAAGAAATTTGTGTGGAAACACACCCTGGAACCAAGATTTGACGGGCCATTCCAAGTTCTCCTGATCACTGCAACCTCCGTCAAATTGGCCGGCAGGCCACATTGGATCCACGCTTCCCATTGCAAAAAGACTCCTGCCCCAGAGGAAGCAGATACCGCACAACCATGTACTTCTGGTACATCCTCTCCTTAATTAGTTTAATTAAGGCCCAGCAAGTAGCCATCACCAAAGATGCCAGTGGGTATACCTTCTGGTACAATTCTTCATGTACCCGTGTGGCTACTTATACTTTTGATTACTGTGACATTGTAGAATGCCCATTCCCTACATCACAGATTCAAAATATCTATAGAGATATTCCTCATTCAAAGGACCCCTATGTTTGTGTAGTTGACAAACAATGGGGGCACAATTGTAACCATTGGGGGGCGGCGGGATGGAATGCCGGGCCTGCCTGGGGTTACAAACCAAAAACTGCCTTATCTAAAGTAGATGACCATGGTAGATCCCTCCTCCAAAGAATGACCCTAAGGAAGCCTGGAGGAGGCACACCCATGAAATTAATCCTAAATATTGAGCATCCCAGTCCAACAGATGCAGATCAGTATGTAATGGGAATGTATTGGAAGAAAGGTTCCTATAACAAGTTAGGGCACTTCTACCTTAAAGATATGTGCCACTCTCCAGAGTGGCAAGGGGCCACCCATATGGTCTCAAATCCATTAAAACCACACATCCAGTCCTTTAAAGACATGATGACCATTGCAAACCCCACCTTTGAAGATACCATGGCCGCTGAAACAGGTTTTAATGATGTTAATCTATGGTTGGAATAGATTAAATATAATGCCAACAAACATAACAGAACCGCATGCTATGTGTGTGGTGGTGCCCGGCCTCACCTCGGCACCGTACCTTTAACCTTGCCAGTAGATATAGAAGAATGTGTTTTGAGTCTTTTTGCCTACCACTTAAATTTCAATAGGTCCCTCTGCAAAGCATGGACAGTGGAATATCCTCTCTTAGCCAAGGATGTCAAACCCCCAGATGGTGTTACAGTTTATAAAGGTAACTACACTTGTTATGCTAATTATGATGGGATTGGTAAATTCTTGGGTAACTTCTCTAAAGGGTATTGTGCCACCTACAGAACTGTATGCATGAACATGCTGCAATTCCATACTAGGTCATTGGGGGATATTTACTGGTTGTGTGGGGATTTACAGCTAAGATCCAGGATGGACAAGGAATGGTGGGGGGAGTGTACTCTGGCTAAAGCCATCATGCCTATACATATTATCTCTGACACACACCCTGACACACATGAGTCCAAACACACACCAGCCAAGGTTAAGCGTGAAGCCCCAGTAAAGGGCAGTTTTGACCCTCACATTTATATTGATGCCATTGGGGTGCCTAGGGGGGGTGCCCAATGAATTTAAAGCAAGAGATGAAGTTGCTGTAGGATTTGAATCACTTTTTACCATAGTTACTGCAAACAAGAATTTGAATTGGATAAATTACATTTATTACAACCAACAACGCTTTGTTAATTACACCAGGGATGCCCTCCAGGGATTAGCCGAACAGCTGCAGGCTACATCCCAAATGTCCTTCCAGAATAGAATGGCCTTAGACATGATTCTAGCTGAAAAAGGGGGTGTATGTAAAATTTTGCCCGACACCATGACATGTTGTACTTACATCCCAGAAAACACAGGCCCTAATGGTAAAGTCACCTTAGCCATAGAAAAATTAAATGAGCTCTCTGAAGAGTTAAAAAGAAATTCTGGGATAAAAGATCCCTGGGAAAGATGGTTTGGTTGGATGACAGGATGGCAAAAAGCTTTAATGCATATTGGTATGGCAATACTAATTTCTCTTTTTATCTTTGCTCTTCTCGTTTGTTGTGTCCTCCCTTGTCTGAGAAAATTCCTACAGAAGACTGTAGACCAAGCAACACCAACTTTTGCACATCTGGCAGTTGATGACCAAGATTTTCAAGATCTCAACTCACCCTGTATACCGCTGCATACTATCCCTTTTGTTGATAAAGTGCAAGAGTTCTAGGAAGGGACCAGCTTAGGGACAGCATCCGTCAGTAATGGGTAAAGTCCCCGTGTGGAGAAGTGGTGGACAAGCCACCATGGGCCACCCATGGGAGTGAAGTGTTCGAGAGCCATGCTGACGGATGAGTTAGCCTACTAGGGACAGAATTGCAC
The DNA here is from genome assembly GCF_036172605.1 of Pelobates fuscus. Taxonomy (NCBI): domain Eukaryota; kingdom Metazoa; phylum Chordata; class Amphibia; order Anura; family Pelobatidae; genus Pelobates; species Pelobates fuscus. The sequence goes on from NC_086323.1 coordinate 187,336,659, forward strand.
TTTGCATTAACACCTAGCTAGCGGCCACGGGGTTTCTGTGCCTTTGGGCTAACACGTCTTCTGGTATTAACAAATAAAGTTTATCTTTTTAGAATCTAACATTTCATAGGGGGGACTGATGTAGAATTATTAAAAGCCTGTATTGAACCTGTGTTGAATTTTTGCACTAACTCCATTTTAACCTCACATTATGACAGACCCTCCATTTTGTCTACATTACATGACAGAATTTCCTAACAGCATTTAGTATAATGAATAGAGACTGTATTTTCTATGAAGACATGACTAACCCCGGAATTGCTGAATCTCCTGTAATTTGCAACATAGTATAATCTGAAGGCCATGAGAAGCTGGCCTAATGAAATGTTCTATTCATAAAAGAACCCTGCACCTGACCACGAGACTGACATCACTAACTACCCAAAATGACGCTCAAGCCCCCCTTCCCACCGAGTAAGCCTCGTGCTGGGTAAGATGGCGCTTGAGCCATCTGTCCACACCCGTGTCCAGAACAATACCACCTCCCGGTGGGAGGACACCTAGCTAACCACTTAGTTCTAGAGCCAATTAATAATATTGATGGGTGGACATTGACATAGCCACTTAACATTTAATCCAATTAATGATGTTTATTTACTGATATCTCGATAATCAATGATGATGTAATTTCGCTCTTATAAGGGTCTGCGAGCCCGCTTTTCTTCAGATGCCATTAAATTTCCTCGAAGTTATTTTAACCTGAACTCCGTGTGTCAGTGTGAATTTACTTCTGCGTATACGCAGTTTAATCATCTCAGATTTGGACAGGAACAGATAGACATTTAAACATATTTGTTTATTTCTAAATTAATCTACATCATTACCTGATCCTATATAACACCGGGCGGCCATTACCTGATCCTATATAACACCGGGCGGCCATTACCTGATCCTATATAACACCGAGCGGCCATTACCTGATCCTATATAACACCGGGCGGCCATTACCTGATCCTATATAACACCGGCCAGCCATTACCTGATCCTATATAACACCGGGCGGCCATTACCTGATCCTAAATAACACCGGGCGGCCATTACCTGATCCTATATAACACCGGGCGGCCATTACCTGATCCTATATAACACCGGGCGGCCATTACCTAATCCTCTTTAACAGCGGGCGGCCATTACCTGATCCTATATAACACTAGGCGGCCATTACCTGATCCTATATAACACCGAGCGGCCATTACCTGATCCTATATAACACCGGGCGGCCATTACCTGATCCTAAATAACACCGGGCGGCCATTACCTGATCCTATATAACACCGGGCGGCCATTACCTGATCCTATATAACACCGGGCGGCCATTACCTAATCCTCTTTAACAGCGGGCGGCCATTACCTGATCCTATATAACACCAGGCGGCCATTGCCTGATCCTATATAACACCGGGCGGCCATTACCTGATCCTTAATAACACCGGGCGACCATTACCTGATCATATATAACACCGGGCGGCCATTACCTGATCCTAAATAACACCGGCCGGCCATTACCTGATCCTATATAACACCGGGCGGCCATTACCTGATCCTATAGAACACAGAGCGACCATTACCTGATCCTATATAACACCGGGCGGCCATTACCTGATCCTCTTTAACAGCGGGCGGCCATTACCTGATCCTCTTTAACAGCAGGCGGCCATTACCTGATCCTCTTTAACAGCGGGCGGCCATTACCTGATCCTATATAACACCGAGCGGCCATTACCTGATCCTATATAACACCAGGCGGCCATTACCTGATCCTATATAACACCGAGCGGCCATTACCTGATCCTATATAACACCGGGCGGCCATTACCTGATCCTCTTTAACAGCGGGCGGCCATTACCTGATCCTAAATAACACCGGGCGGCCATTACCTGATCCTATATAACACCGGACGGCCATTACCTGATCCTATATAACACCGGGCGGCCATTACCTGATACTATATAACACCGGGTGGCCATTACCTGATCCTCTTTAACAGCCGGGCGGCCATTACCTGATCCTAAATAACACCGGGCGGCCATTACCTGATCCTAAATAACACCGGGCGGCCATTACCTGATCCTAAATAACACCGGCCGGCCATTACCTGAACCTATATAACACCGGGCGGCCATTACCTGATCCTATAGAACACAGAGCGGCCATTGCCTGATCCTATATAACACCGGGCGGCCATTACCTGATCCTCTTTAACAGCGGGCGGCCATTACCTGATCCTATATAACACCGGGCGGCCATTACCTGATCCTATATAACACCGAGCGGCCATTACCTGATCCTATATAACACCGGGCGGCCATTACCTGATCCTAAATAACACCGAGCGGCCATTACCTGATCCTATATAACACCGGGCGGCCATTACCTGATCCTATATAACACCGAGCGGCCATTACCTGATCCTATATAACACCGGGCGGCCATTACCTGATCCTAAATAACACCGGGCGGCCATTACCTGATCCTCTTTAACAGCGGGCGGCCATTACCTGATCCTAAATAACACCGGGTGGCCATTACCTGATCCTATATAACACCGGACAGCTATTACCTGATCCTATATAACACCGGGTGGCCATTACCTGATCCTCTTTAACAGCCGGGCAGCCATTACCTGATCCTAAATAACACCGGGCGGCCATTACCTGATCCTAAATAACACCGGGCGGCCATTACCTGATCCTGTTTTAGCACCGGGCGGCCATTACCTGAACCTATATAACACCGGGTGGCCATTACCTGATCCTATATAACACCGGGCGGCCATTACCATATCCTATATAACACCGGGTGGCCATTACCTGAACCTATATAACACCGGGTGGCCATTACCTGAACCTATATAACACCGGGCGGCCATTACCTGATCCTATATAACACCGGGCGGCCATTACCATATCCTATATAACACCGGGCGGCCATTACCTGAACCTATATAACACTGGGCGGCCATTACCTGAACCTATATAACACCGGGTGGACATTACCTGAACCTATTTAACACCGGGTGGTCCTTACCTGATCCTATATAACAGCGGTGATATAGAAATTTATCATGGGTAAGAACATCCGAGAGATAACCAGAGGCTCCTAATTAGATGTTTGAGCGCTCAGGAGAACCGATAATAAAACCACAGACTCACTTCATTGTAGCTCAATATCCTCTCAGCTTTAATTGGGAGAGCATTGCATATTTTTTATAGCATAAGTCTACTGCGCATGTGTACATGAAAACAAGCAACAATTAATTACTTAAGAAAGTGTTATCTAAGCCAGCGGTTCCGAAACTGTGTGCCAGGGCGCCACAACAGCCCACAGATATTTCCCCAGTGCTATGATCATATGATCATGTGATCATAGCACTGGGAACTGTGCTTCCCTCTCCCCTCGCCCGTTAGTACAGCAATGCTGCAGTCAGCAGGAGAGGGAGAAAGGACCCATGGGGAGTCCTAACCTGCAGCTTCGCCGGGTTATCCGCTCGGAGCGTTACCACGGCAACGCCCCGAATCTCGCAAGAGTGAACTCATGAGGCTACTGGAGTTCACTATCATCACCTGAATCACCAGGGATTCGTACTGCCCCCCTCCCAGGCAAAGGTACGCAGGGAGGGGGTATATGAAAAGTATTGTTGTTGTTTTTTTTAATAAAAAAAATATATTTATTAATCTACCCTCACACCATATCACCATATACACATTGCCCCCTGTACACACACACTGCCCTCCATACACACACACCCTGCCCCCCACGCACCCACTGTAGCCCTCACACACACTGCCCCCATACACACACACGGTACCCCTCACGCACACACTGTACCCCTCAATCACACTCTGCCCCCACAAACACACTGCCCTTCTCAATACACACCCACTGTACCCCCCCACGCACACACTGTATCCCTTCAAACATACAAGACACAATGCACACCCCCCTCACACACACACACACTGTACCCCTCACGCACACACTGTACCCCTCAACCACACACTGTACCCCTCAACCACACTCTGCCCCCACAAACACACTGCCCTCCTCAATAAACAAACTATACCCCCCACGCAAACACTGTATCCCTTCAAACACACAGACACAATGCACCCCCCCCCCACACACACACACACACTACATCCATCACACACTTATGGAACTATTCTGGACAGGAGCCTCTTGTGCGGTCGGTCAGAACTTTAGCCCGGTGGCGTTTTGGCTGCGTTCGTGAGATCTGTGCGCTTTTTTGGATATCTTAAGCGCTCAGATCCAGGCTATCCAGGGATATAGGACTTGTGGGGGTACCTGGTTGTATTATATGTTTCTTGGGATGTAACAATTGTACATGTTCTGTACCTGAGAGATAATTTAATGATGATGTTCTCTCTGAGAAAACCATTGGGGGGGAGGAAGAATGTCCCCCTTAAGGTGGGCATCCAAGGTATACACTTTTCAGGGAATACACCAGGAAGGGCGCTAGGCTGTATACCATAAGCCACTTTCATAAACAGGGCTATACATAGGACACGAGGTCACAAATTTAGGCCGGAAGAAAGGAGATTTCATCTAAGGCAAAGAAAAGGTTTTTATACAGTAAGAGCAATACGGATATGGAATTCTCTGCCTGAAGAGGTGGTTTTGTCAGAGTCACTACAGATGTTTAAACTGCAATTGGATAAATACTTACAAAAACATAACATACAGGGATATAATTTCTAATTAGTGGGGTAACAGCTGCTTGATCCAAGGAGACATCTGACTGCTATTTTGGGGTCAATAAGGAATTTTTTCCTAGTTTGTGGCAAAATTGGAAGCGCTTCAGACTCGTTTTTTTGCCTTCTTTTTGTGGGGATATTTATAATAGTAAACAGAGAGAATTTCCCAGTATTTAACCCCTTCAGGACGGAGTCAATAGTACACGTTCTGATCAAAACAAAACGTAAACAAAAACTGGAATTTGCGCTATATGTCTGTTCACCCGTAGTTCCCCTCTTTCATATTAAATGCACCCACACTTATTATATATCATTTTGTTCAGGAGAAACAGGGCTTTCATTTCATATAAAATATTTGTATTTGAAACAATTTATTATGAATAAAATTAAAAAAAACTGAGAAATTTGATTTTTTTTTTTAAATTTGTAGTTCCGCCTCACAATTTAGCTGTAAATGTCATAATACTGTTAGGTTTTACGGCAACAAAATGCACATATTTGTAATCAGCGATGTCTCACGAGTACAACAGTACCCCCCATTAACAGGTTTTATGGTGTTTTGGAAAGTTACAGGGTCAAATATAGAACGTTCCATTTTCAAATTGAAATTTGCCAGATTAGTAATGTTACCTTTGAGACGGTGTGGTAGCCCAGGAATGAGAATTACCCCCATAATGGCATACCATTTGAAAAAGTAGACAACCCAAGGTATTGAACGTGGGGTATGTTTAGTCATTTTTAGTAGCCACTTAGTCACAAACACTGGCCAAAGTTAGCGTTCATATTTGTTTTTGTGTGAAAAAAGCAAAAAACTAATATTTGGCCAGTGTTTGTGACTAAGTGGCTACTAAAAATGACTGGACATACCCCATTTGCAATACCTTGGGTTGTCTACTTTTGCAAATGGTATGCCATCATGGGGGTAATTCTTATTCCTGGGCTACCATACGGTCTCAAAGGCAACATAACTAATCTGGCAAATTTCAATGTCAAAAAAATGAAATGCAAGCCTTATATGTGACTCTCTAACTTTCCAAAACACCATAAAACCTGTACATGTGGGGTACTGTTATTCTCGGGAGATTTCACTAAACACAAATATTAGTGTTTTAAAACAGTAAAACATATTACAACAATAATATAGTCCATAAAAGTGCCGTTTGTTTGTAAAAAATGCAAAAAACGTCACTTTTACTTAAAATATCATCGTTGTAATACAATTTACCAGTTTTAAACACTAATATTTGAGTTCAGCGAAGTCTCCCGAGTAAAACAGTACCCCCTATGTACAGGTTCTATGGTGTCTTGGAGAGTTACAGGGTCTAATATAGTGCATGCGAATTAAATTCTCTGCACTTTCTCCCTGTGTTGTCAGGCATGTCAATCAAATTTTAATTAATCAAATGACATAATTATGTTAAAAAATTACTTAAATATACACGTAGAATTTTAATATATATGCATTTATAGGTATATAAATTCTACGTGTATACTAATGTAATCTTTTATGTAATTATATGTATTTATCTCTCTATATATATTTGCGGTTATTTGTATTTTATATATAGATAGATATATATAGAATGTCATTCTAAGTGTATTCTGTTTCCAATATATATATATTAATAACAAAATACAGTTAGAATGAAATTACATATGAATATATAATTTATTTTATATTTTGTTTCAATATTTTATTTATTTATTTAATTATTTTATTTATTTATTATTGTAATTATGCGTATATATATATAATATATATATGTAGATCTATTATATATATAATATATATACATATTATATATATGTAACGTCATTCTAAGTGTATTTTAATATTAATATATATACTAATATTAATATTAAAATACATTACGTATGACGTTACATATATATAATATGTATATATATTATATATATAATATATATACATATTATATATATATAAAAAGGCATTTAATTTATTTTATAACATTTTAATATTTATTTTTTTACACTACCTACCAGCAGGGGGACTGTCTAATATTTTAAACAGTCCCCCTGCTGGCAGATCCATAGCCAGCTATAGGGGGCCATGTGATCGCTCTTTGAGAGCGATCACATGGCCCCCGGGGGCCTCATTTGCCGGAGGGGGGCTGCCTGGGCTCTCAGACAGCCCCCCAGAAGAGGATCGCGGCGGAGGTGAGTACACCTCTGCTCCTGGGGCTGCAAGCCGTTACGGCGTTCTATGCCGCCGCAACGGCTTTAAAGCCCTTTAAAGCCGCGACGGCATAGAACGCCGTAACGGCGTTAAGGGGTTAAATTCTCAGATCCCAAAGAACGTATCGTGTAAGTGAAATGTATACCATATAAATAAAATCACAAATTGTTTATAAAAATAGATACATTTATTTTTAACAATTTAAAATAATAATAAGTAACATGCGTGATAATAATCAATGGAAATGGAGTATGCAATACACTATGGTAATATAAAAACATCTCCTAATGGCTAAGACAGTCTTAATCTACACATTAGCCGTCAAGACAAGATTTACGATAGGGGGGGGCGTGGCTTGCCGTGCATGGAGTGAGTCGCACATTGCCGGAGCTCCGCGAACCCGGACCACAAAGCCCCTTATAAATGCGACATTTCACGCCTAAAATGGGGAAAACGAAACGCCAGGGCACCCCAGGACCCTCAAGCTCTAGCCCACCGAGGAAAAATTCCGGACCGCTGGATGATTTCCTTGCCTACCCGGACGGCCCCCGAGCCGCGAGACACGCGGACAAAATGGCGGCCGTGTCTCCGGACCTGGACAATAACGCAGGCCTGGAATCGGGCCTGGTGGGGAGTGACCAGTTAACACACATCACCGCTGAACTGGCCTCTATATCTGCCAACATGCTCTCCAAAAGCGACAAAACTGCGCTTGTAACGGAACTGAGGGCGGCGATCAGAGAGGAAATCCAGGAGGTGCGCAGAGACCTCACTGCCCTGGAGGAAAGAGTCATTGAGCTGGAGGGAGAGAACATCCGAGCCATCCAGCACTCCCAAACCGCTGACCATGCCACTGCTAGACAGGGCTCGGTTCTACTCGAGCTCTGCAGACAGGTGGAAGACTTGGATAATAGGGGGCGACGAAACAACATAAGAATCAGAGGCCTACCGGAGGCTGAGCAGGAAAACCTGGGCACAGCTCTCAAGCAGCTCTTTACCCATATCCTGGGTGTGGATGCCCCGGATGACTACCAGATTGAACGAGCCCACAGGGCCCTTCGCCCCCCCAGAAGAGATGGCCTTCCGCGCGACGTCATTTGCTGTCTCCTGTCTTTCCAACTCAAAGACGCCATCATAAGGGCGGCACGTGCTCAGACTATCATCTTCCAAGATGCCGCAGTCTCGCTTTACCAGGATTTATCGGCCCTTACCCTGGAGGCAAGGAGGGCGCTGCGGCCACTCACACACATCCTTCAGGAGAAACGCATACCCTACAAGTGGGGCTTCCCCTTCAGCCTCCAAGCCAAGCGGGGGAACACATGGTGCTCCCTGAGATGGCCCAACGACATACCCAGCTTCCTGAGATCACTGGACCTACCGCCAGTCACCATCCGCAATTGGATACTGGACCAACCTCCACCACGCCCGGAACACCCGGAGGTACCTGCACAGCTACGCAACCAGGCACGTAGAGAAACACAGCCTCTCCGATGGGGAGGCCCTAACGGGCCCGAAGAATAATCGAACTCGTATCAACCCCGGCCCCGGTGTCGCCTGACCCGCTGTGATTGCTCCTGTAAGCGGACGTACCTACCTCACGGCCTCGATGACAGCTAAGTACTCATGTTACACTACACAAGGGGTACACTGTTATTTTCTCTCTCACACAGACCGTGGGAGCCCGGGGTCGGAAACTTGGGACACTCAAGGCAACTGGGGGGGACTCTACTTTCCACGTTTCCTATGGCTTTTGGGTGGGGTACGGGTGTGGGCCCTTATATTATTGCTCCAGGACGGCCGCTAACGGACCTCCTCATGCTCGGGGAGCCGGTGCAAACCGTTTCCCTTGGCACCTACTACCGCCAAAGCCGGGGTTCGGGACGCTACCCAAGATCCAGCCGACCAACCGCCCGACTGCCCATGTCGACTGGAAGACTCCCCACAAGTGTTTAGAGCCCCCGGGAACAATTCCCTTTCTCAACTGTTAGATAGGGGGGACCCAGTGCCAGGTTGGGGTTGGGTGCTGGCGGGAGGGGGGGACTTGGGAGAATATGGTTATGTGTGTTATATTGCATGTCAACTGTTCTGTTGCCCGTTATGTATGATACCAGTAAATTCGCTCTCCCCGAGACCTACAGCCCACACGGCCGCCATTTATGCCACTATGCTGTTGTTACCATGCCCCGATCCCGTCACGCTCCCCTGATTAGAATTGGGGCGGCCGCTCCGCTCCTGGGTTGGGGGGTGGGGGGGGGGGGTGAGGGGCCTGTGAGAGGTTTAGCATTCGCCTGAGTATTTCACGTGGCACGTAGCGAGACATGTAAGATAGCGCACTCCCCGCCTACGCCCCACCGGGCACCATGCAGTCCCAGGCCAGCCTCTACTCCCGCTACCAGACTGCCGCAGTCTTTAATGCCCGAGGGACATGGCGGACCCCCCCTCTGCCCAGTAGCTAAGATGGGGGAAATGTAGGTACACGGGGAGTTTGACCATGCCTCATTTGCTGTATGTTATGTGAAATGTTGTTTGCCTCGTAAGCTGTTTGCAAAGTTGCTTTCCTCTCATCGGACTGCGCGCAGATTTCCTAACCCACCAACTGCCCCGCACGTCTTTAATGCCCGAAGGATCTTGCAGACCTTCCCTTGCCCAGTAGCTAAGACATAGGGCCCTGTGAGCTCACGGGGAGATTGGCCATGGTTCCATTGTTGTATTATCTGTGATATGTTGTTTGAATTGTATGCTCTCTGCAAAATTGTGCGCCCCTCGTCAGAATGTATGCACCCTCTCTGCCCCACCAGCTGCCCCTTGCGCCTTTCTCCCCCCCCCTCCCCCCGCCCCTGCTCAGCCGACTGCAGTTACCACATTGCCCGGACGAGGAAGCCACCATTGCCGCCTCACCCCCACCGCCATACCTGGGTCGTCCAGGAGAAGCCCCCCCCAGGGAAACGTACTTGACGCGACTAAGCCCCCCTCCGACTTCCGCTGTCCCATAGCCCTGACTGCTGACTCGCACCAAACAAGCCCACACGGATAGCCCGACGCATGACGCCTTTACAGCCCCTCAAACAGACCGCTAACTTCACTAATGTTGCCCTCCCTCTTGCACTGACCAGAATGACCCCTGAACGACACTTCACCCACCCCAATGTGGTCCGGGGGAGCGTGAAACCCGGTGCCACCAGACGGTTCTCACACACTCGACTTCCAGACCCCCAGCAGCCGACCCACCTGTATATAAGGTCATCCCCACTTGACCTAGGGACACGGTTGCCTATAACCCCTGACCTCCAACTAGGTGTCCACCCCCACCTACCAACCCCTCCTCACCTCCCCCTTACCTCTCCTTCTCCTACCACCCCCCCCGTCGGAATCCCACGGTCCGACCCTCCCCGCGTCTCGTGCCAGTGCTCAGCCATGACATCGGGCTATCTGCCCGCGCCTTTAATCCTTAGGACACATAATGTCCGAGGCCTCAACACCCCCGAAAAGCGGAGACATTTACTACGCTCCCTTTGGGCTCAGAGGACCTCCGTGGCATTCATTCAGGAAACACACCTAAAAGGCGGGGACGCCCCCCTGATCAGGGACAAACGATTCCCCCTAAGCTATTACGCCAAACATCCCAACGCCAAACGAGCTGGGGTCGCCATAATCTTCTCCCACAGCACCCCCTTTGTCAGCTCCGCCTCACAGGCAGACCCCCTGGGCAGGTACATATTTGTTAAAGGCGAAATCGCCGACCACAAGTACACATTCGCCACGATATACTGCCCAAACAAAGGACAGCACCGGTTCTTAACAAAAACCCTCACACTGTTAGAAAAATTCCGTGAGGGCACACTGATCCTTGCCGGAGATCTCAACATACCCCTGGACCCACGGATGGACTCATCTGCGGGCACCAGCACCATCCCCCTACATTGTATACGTCAGGCTAAACAATCCTTAGCTAAATCAGGCCTGATTGACTGCTGGAGGGTGGTACACCCCGAGGACAGGGACTACACTTGCTACTCGGCAGCCCACACCAGATACAGTAGAATAGATTATATCTTCCTTGCGCAAGAATACCTCCCCTTCCTAATAGACTCCTCCATTGGCATACAACACGATTCGGACCACGCACCGGTCCAGGTTACACTCAAATCACCGCTCTTTAAACCCAGTGAACGCCACTGGAGACTTAATGAGAACATTCTGACGGACAGTGAAACAACCACACGCGTGACCCAAATACTGACCCAATACTTTGATGACAATGACACACCGGACGTTGCCCCCCTCACTATATGGGAGGCACATAAATGCGTCATACGGGGACACCTGATCAGTCTATGCACCCGACGAAAGAGGGAACATACCGCCAAGATACAGGACCTGACACGCGAAATAGCTACCCTCGAGACGCGACACAAGACTGACCAAACAGACGATATCTATCGCCGCCTCACAGACACGCGAAGACAGCTCAAAGACCTCCTATCCCAGAACCTACTACACACCATTCGCAAATCCAACAGACACTTCTACGAATTCTCGGACAAATGCGGTAGGACACTAGCACGTACCCTGAAACAGAGACAGAGACAACACCACATACACCAAGTCAAGGGACGAGACGGGACTATGAAAAGGACACCGACTGATATTCTGCAGACTTTCAGGCTCTTCTATGAGGAGCTCTATAACATAGATAATACCACCCGACGTACTGATGCGCCCCAACACTTGCGCAAAATAGAGGACTTCCTTACGGAACACGTAGGCCGCACGCTCCCAGAAGGCCTGGCTGAGGAACTAGAACAACCACTCACAGTGGAAGAACTAGCCACTGCGCTCAAAAGATCTAAAACCCACAGGGCTCCGGGCCCGGATGGTCTGCCCGTCTCGTACCTACGCAAGTTTGGGGACGTGCTGCTCCCACGCCTAGTACTAGGCTTCAACTCTTTGCTGGAAGAGGGTCGGTTCCCAACAGATACCCTACGCGCCACCGTGACGGTCATACCGAAGGAAGGCAAAGATCCCGCGGAATGCGGGAGCTACAGACCGTTCTCTCTCCTCAACGCAGACCTCAAACTTTTCGCCAAAGCCATAGCCATGAGACTTTCCCGAGCACTCCCTACCCTTGTCCACCCGGATCAGGTAGGATTCGTTCCGGGACATGAGGCGCGTGATAACACCATCCGGGCCCTACACATGATCCATTCTGCCCGGTCGATGAAGAGGAACCTAATTCTGGTCTCCACAGACGCAGAGAAGGCCTTCGACCGGGTAGATTGGCTGTACCTCGAAGCTACCCTTCGCCATATGCAACTTGGCCCCCACATCCGCTCATGGATCCTCTCCCTATACACAAACCCCACGGCCCGCATTCGGGTGAACGGCGCTCTCTCGGCCCCTTTTTCCATCCGAAACGGAACTAGACAGGGGTGTCCTCTGTCCCCCCTCCTGTTTGCCCTCACTCTGGAACCCTTCCTAGAGGCGGTCAGACGGGATGGGGGCATTAGCGGATACCGACTCCACCATACGGAACATAAAGTAGCGGCCTATGCGGACGATATGTTATTCTTTTTAGACAACCCCACAATCTCTTTCCCCAACCTCCTCTGTGCCTTCAGGACCTTTGGTGACATATCCAATCTAAAACTCAACATGAGCAAATCGGAGGCCCTACCGATATCACTCGCGGCTGAGAGGGTCGCTCACTTAAAATCTCAGTTCCGCTTCTCGTGGTGTGACTCCAAACTTAAATACCTTGGCGTATGGCTGCCCAACGACTTAACACTCCTATTTCGACTGAACTTCCTCAACATACTCGCGGTAATACAATCGGACCTACAACGCTGGAGGAATCTTTACGTCTCCTGGTTCGGACGAATTAACGTGGTAAAAATGAATGTACTCCCGCGTCTCCTGTACCTGTTCCAGGCTATCCCTATCACTATCCCCAGGACATACTTTCAATCTTTGAACACAGCCATACGGCAATTCGTATGGAATGGGAAGGCAAGCAGGGTCAGCAGGGCACTATTAGAACGCCCCAAACGTAAAGGTCTCCCATCCCCTCAGGGGTACTACCACGCGACACATCTGCTCAGGATGATAGACTGGCATGCCCATCCCACGGCCAAGCAGTGGATCCCCATTGAACAAGCGCAGGCTAGGGGCGCTCTCCCCTCCCGCCTGTGGCTCAGCACTCTCACTTTAACATCGCTGCAAACGGGCAACCCTCTGATCGACGCTACACTGCGGGTCTGGTGCTCATTACGGTATACACATCAGCTCACCACCACCGACGGCCCCCTTACACCCATTACCCACAACCCGAGGGTGGGCGGGGGTCTCACGCCAGCAGACCTGCGCTCCTTCACCGACTCCGACTGGCTCAGCTTCCGACAGCTCCTACAGGGACAACACCTTAGACCCCTCACTGACATCTTGGGTGACAAGGTTCCCACAGGACTAGATCACTTCCACTATGCCCAGATAAGGGCTTACTATAACACCTTTTCAAACAAACAGTGCCTGCACAGACCCCCCACACAGTTTGAGTCCCTGTGCACCTCCCGAACCCACCCGGACAAGGTAATATCGCTGCTTTATGCGACACTGCTTGATAGCGAACATCAGACACACCCCAGATATGTAGCAAAATGGGAAGAAGAGACAGGGACCACACTCACGGTCCAGGACTGGGACAAGATCTTTACACTAACACACAAAACCTCCATCAGCTCTAAGGTTCAGGAGACAGGCTTTAAGATCCTCACGTGCTGGTATAGAATCCCTGACGTTGTGCACCGCATAGACCCGGGATCCCCTAAGGAATGCTGGAGATGCGGTGGCATAGACGGTTCCTTCCTCCACATCTGGTGGAATTGCCCCGATATCGTGCCTTTTTGGACGCAGATCAGAGAAGCGATCCATCTCATAACGGATATCACCCTTCCCTTCCACCCTCTCACCATGCTCTTGCACCATACGGACATGTCTATCTCTGCCTACAAAAAATCCTTGGTCAGACACCTCCTGACTGCGGCCATAGCGTTAATTCCCGCCAAGTGGAGACAAAAGGGCGCACCCACCTTCCAGCGGTGGCTAGACAGAGTAGGGGAGATACACCACATGGAGTCACTCACGGCAGCCCTGCAGGGCAGATTAGAGAGGTGCGACCTTACCTGGATGCCATGGCTGTGGTACCTCATGATGGACGGGGCCGAGGACCGTGGATCCCTCTCCCCCCCCCCGTCCCCATCCCCTCTTCCCTCCCCTCCCCTCCCTACTCAGCTGCTATGAAGTATTGGCCATATACCACCCAGGCCTTGCCATACCCTGGACATCTGTCATTCATTATCCGGCCTCGGACACAGGGTCGTTGACCCCTCACATCTTTGACGACACTGACCCCACTCACGTAGGCTGTCCGGCCTGTCGGACCCTGAATGACCCTGATCCCTAGACTACTGTACCTGACGACCCCAGCCCACACCCACCATACTACCCCGTAGCCGTTTCTCGACCAGGTGTTGCGAAACAGGCGCTTACCTCTATCCCTTAATTTGTACCCCATACTCCGCCTGCTGATTGTCACAGCCTATACTCACATAGTAGGGAATTTCGACTCATACTATGCCAAAGCTGAGATGCCCCACGTGTGATTCCTACAAGAATCTATTATAATGGGCTACCAACCCTAACAGAAGCTCACTAACGTTGACTCCCACCAGCCCGTGATGCTATTTGTATAATACACTCCACTCTTGATTTACTTCTGTACGCACCAATGGTTCGAGGTTACCCACAATTTTCTACCATTGCGTACTCCGGACCACACGCAGGTTATCATGGTTCCTTGCAGATGTACTAATATGCTTGTTTACCAGTTGCTCACTATATTTAATATGGAAGGCTCCGTATGTGGCTCATACTCGCTTTAATTATGCTGTGTTGTAAATTCCTATGCCACACACCGGAGTTACTCTTTTATGTCTTTGATGTTAAGTGTGCACTACAGCTCAACTTGTTCACATGTAATGTACTCATTTAATTTTGAAAATAAAGATTGTCAAAAAAAAAAAAAAAAGATTTACGATAGGCTTCACAGAGAAAGAAAAAGTTTCACAGAGAGAACAGAATTCCTCAAAGTGCAGCGTAAAGTCGTAAAAACTTTAGCTGACAGAATAACCCTTTTAATGCTGGCTAGACCTCTTCTAGGCATTTAAGATCTATTCTGATGTAATTTTAAATAAAATAACATTTAACCCAGTTCATTAGTCATTTCCTGGATCCATCCAATAAAAAGAAATCTAACATGTTCTATAAGCTGATATTTTTATTTTTATTTGCCTAAACAGATATCTAATCTTATTTTATAGCAAATCAATACAGCTGGATAAATGTCACGATATGCTAACATGTGATATGTCACAGAAATACACACTTATCCCAATTCCATCTGCAGCATGAAATGGTTATAAATATATATATATTTCTTAGTTGACTAAGATTTCTAAATATCGAAATCTGATCGTGATTTATCCAGTCATATATCATGCTACTAGAAAATATGAATTAATTTAAATTTAATTAAATTAAACCAGTATAATTACCAGTAAGTAGATATTTCATCAGATTGGTAGGTAGTCTCAGGAACTTGTTTGTCATGGGTCTCTTTCTCTGCATGGAGTGTAAGAGTGTCTGAGTGTCATAGGCCTCTCTGCATTGTCCCCGACTGCTCACTTCTTTGCTTCCTTTGCATACCCTTGCATTCCTCACCTGCTCTTTCTTGATTAATGATTGCCCTGATTGCCGATTGCCTGATTCTCTGAATGCTGATTCTCTGACTCCTCTCTTCCCTTTGTCTTAACTTTTAAAGGAACAGATTCTCTGTTCGTCACTAGCTAATAAACCAATCACAACACTAGAGGTGTGATTATCGTTTAGATAGCAACTTAATATTTGGCCTATAGATGGCAGTCTTGTCCCACTAAACATACCTATCCAGGAAAGAGTTAACTTTTCCTGGTGGTTATTTTGACATCATTTTGGCTTATCTATATGTTGCCTATAAGTCACGTTTTCTGTCAGATCAAACCGTTTCTTTGGGCTTTCGTCAGACTATGTGTCTCCATTTTCTGTAGTAATTCCTAATATGACAGTTATAACTAAGTATGACCTCAAAACTTACAATGGGACTTTGTACATATAGAAAGTAAAATTAAATTATTTAATCTTCTCTGTCACCTATGTCTGGGTTTAGAATTTATTCTATTCCATTAGCATTTTAGACAGTCTCTTATCACTTGGTTTGTTTATACTATACATTCTATTAGGTTCAAGCTAAGGTTAGTGTAACAGAAAGGATAGACATTTTGAGTCTCTTTGTTAACTTGAAAATAACAAAATGGAGTCTGCTCTGTTCAGAGTGACTGACAATATACATTTTAATTTCTATCATTGCACAAAATGTCTGCCGATATAAATACCCTGACATTTTGGATCAACAGCAACAACATATGTGAGGAAGGCTGAACTTGATGCTTGATGGACGCAAGTCTCTTTTCAGCTATGTAACTATGTAACTTTAAAAGGGCTCAAGCCAGTAGAGGAATGACAAACAGTATTCCTGGCAAACTCAGCCCATGGGAGAAGACCAGACCTATTGTATTGGTGCTCATTAGCAAAGCAGCGCAAGTAGAGTTCCATGGGATTGGTTCGCCCTTTCAGCAGCACCATTTGACTGTGGGTGATAGGAGGAGGAAAAAGAAAGAGTGATACCCAAATCTGCACAAAAACCCCCTCCAGAACCTGGAAATGAACTGGGGGCCCCTGTCTCAGACTATATCAACCGGCAAGCCATGTAATCTGAATACTTCTTTGGCAAAGACATTGGCCAGTTGAGCAGCAGAGAGGAGTTTATTTAAGTGAGCCATTCTGGAAAACCTGTTTGAAACTGTTAGAGGGAGGAAGGTCCACTGTAAAATACTTCTGATGAAACCCCATGGTGAAACGTGTTAAGTGTGCTTCTACCCTTTTTGGATTTTAAATATATATTTTATATATACCTTTTTATTTGTTAAATAAAGTTTATTCCTTGAAATTGTATTATTTATTTGGTATTTACTTCTTTGGTTTCCTGGATTTTACTGCAATTCTGGACCTGCATAGCCCAAGTGGGGATCATACCACTAAAGCTCCATCGTACTAGAGCAGGTTCATGCTCTGAAAAATGTGAGTGAGATACCTTTTACTTTTCTTGAAGATACATATAGTGCTAAACATATTACACTACTGGATATTCTTGTCTATGTCTTTTCATATCACACTCTACTAAAGAAAAGCACCATTATCACTGCTGATTGCACCATCACCACTGCTATATTTACACCCTTAGACAGGGATTATACCGTCCACGCTTTCAACAGCTCTATATAGCTCTTGAAAGTGTGAGTGAGCTGTCAATAGAAATATATTATTCCAACTTTAATCTTTATACTACTCTTAAATTCTTAGTTATCTCTGTCTTTTTTTTTTTTAAGATATTCATCTACAAACAAGATTCTGGTGCATATATGTATGTATATATACACTTTTATGTACATGAGGCTGTACTAAACCATAGGTGCGGATTATCTCCTTTTTGCTTGTTTTTTGCCGCTATAAAATCAATGGAAAGGTGTGTCCATGGCATTTTGGGTATGGAAAGAGGCAAAAGAAGGCCATCTGGTTTATGTGAAAGAGACTTGGATTTAATACAAATCTCACATGTTTTAACATAATCCCTAATGATTTGCGTAGAAGAAGGCCATCAAAACTGTCTCGTAATGTTTTTGTATGTCTTTTTTATACCCAGATGACCTGCTGTCTTTGCTTTATGAAACAAAGCCATAACCTTTTTCCTGTCGTTTTCTTTCACGTATAATAAACCAGGTGCTTTTTCAGGAGGAGCGTGTGTCTTGATTTTATCGAGTAGAACGGAAGAAACAGTAAGTCGAGTAGCAGCAATAATATTAGCAAAAGGAACAATGGTTTCAGGGACTGTAGGTGCTATCTCGATAGGTTCATGTTGTCTAGAGATGGCATCTGCCGGTAACCTGGTCTATATGTAATAGTATATTGAAAATGAGACAAAAATAAAGACCATCTGGCCTGTCTTGAAGACAATTGTTTGACTTCAGCAATATACGAAAGGTTTTTATGATCGGTTATGACTCCATTCTGTGAAGGCTAATACTATGGCTAAAAGTTCTATATTCCCTATATAATAATTATTTTCAGAATCTGAGAGCTTCCTGGAATAGAAACAACATGGGTGCAGGGGTTCACTAGGGTTTTTAGTTTGGGAGAGAAATGCTCCCACCCCAGATTCAGAAGCGTCCACCTCAATGATAAATGGTAACATGAGGTCAGGATGGAGCAATACTGGGGCTTTAGAAAACGCAGTTTTCACTGTGTTGAATGCATTGAGAGCTTCCGGCTTCCAATCTTGGGGATTACCCAATTTTTTGTCATCCTGGTTATAGGACTTATTATAGATAAAAAAAGTTATCTATGAACTTTCTATAATAATTTAAAAATCCAACAAATCTTTGGATGACCTTAAGACCCTGGGGAAGGGGCCACGATGTAATCGCCTCTAGTTTAGAGGGATTCATACAGAATCCTCTCTCGGAGATGATGTACCCGAGAAACTTCACTGTAGTCTGGTCAAAGAGACATTTCTCCAGCTTACAGTACAGCCCATTCTGAAGCAATATAGTAAGAGAAGAGGGAGTATACACACTAAAGACAAAATATATAAACGTTTAACTTGGAGTGTCCCCAGGTGTACCTCACTGACACCTAATAAACAATATTAAACAAAAAAGTGGAAAAACACCCAGCAAACGTAGAAAATTCTAAAGACAACCTGGAAAATATTTTATTTCCCAGGTTGTCCTAAGAATATTCTAAGTTTGCTGGGTGTTTTTCCACTTTTTTGTTTAACATTCTGAAGCAATGTTTGTAGTACCATCCTTACATGTTGGTGATGTGTGTTAAAATCTGAAGAAAAACTAGGCTGTCATCTGTGACGAAAGCCCCTTCGTCACTGGAATTTGGAGAGGCCTGCTTGCCAGCCTCTTGCCCTGTGACTATGGTCCCTGGGATGTATTACCCTTTAAGTACACTATTGGGGCATATTGTGACTTGGTACAATGCCCCTTTAAACTTTCAAAGTGGAATTGCGAACAGCCGGACCACACATAAGTGGAGTGTGTCCCTCATTTACCTACCAGGAGCTGCGCTTAACCGCAGCTAATTGACGAATGGTTGGGCGGTCGCCGTTCATATAGTCAAACACATGGCGGTGGCCATCTTGTTTAGTCGAACGCGTTCGGCGGTGTTTGGTCGTCGAGTTCATGAAACTCAAATCGGACACGCGACTGCATGAACACCGCTGAACTTTACGTTCTCTGAACTTTGACGGGAGTCGAACGGTATTCGACAATTCGAACGCCACTTTAACATTGACATTTGCACATTTGAACGGTTGCCGTTCGTCTATTTGAACTGACTTTAACATGGAAAATAGACCAACCGCACAGCCAAATTCTGTGGAACTGTTTTGGGCAGGAAAGCTATGCTGCTGTCAGTCAAAAGTGACCTCCATAGACACTTGAACCCCATGGCGATTTGACTATGTTCGTAGGATCTGAGCGCTGTTTGAATATATTGGGTGCTCAGATCCCAGCTACATGTGGGGGTTCAGTTCTGTGAAACATAAGTTATGTATTTTAATGTGTTTTTGTTACAGTTTTAATTTAGGAATATATTCTGTACCTGGAGATAATTGAGTTTACTACAGCCACTTAAGCCAATTATCTCCAGGATAGAGGGGAGGGATTTTACTGTGTATGTGAGAGTGTTATTATGTTAATTCTTGCTCCCATTGGTTTGTGTCCCTTTTGTCCCAGTTTACCACCAGGTCCAGGGGGTGTGCCTCCGGCCTGAAAATGTGTATAAAAGAAATGCCTTTGTGCTCATTAAACAGATCAACTTGCACCTTTATGAAGTTTTGGCTCATGTTTGGGGGATTGGAGAACTACACTCTGTGGATTGCTATAATCACTATACTCCCCATGGTATAATCACTAAGCTCTGGTAAGAGCTTGTTCCTGTTCCTGCTCTCTGGATTTAAGAGAGGTCGACCTACTGGAAGCTGGACCCTGGTCTTGGATCCAGAGTTGGTGGAGACGGTGAGACCCCAACCAAGCTGCAGCGGTTCGTGGGGTCTGCAGTGGTTATGGTGGCTGATGGAGTGTTTGGAGCCTTCGGAAAGCACTAGGAGCATCCGTCAACAGAAGGTACCCAGTTGGGATGCCAGCAGTTCCGTTGCATCATCTAAATAAGCCACAACGCATGAATGTAAGAAATCACAGAATACATCATTAATCAGATCCTAAAAGACTGCTGGGGCATTGCATAACCCAATAGGCATCACCAGGTAGTCGTAATGCCCGCTACAAGTGTTGAAAGCAGTTTTCCACTTGTTCCCTTTCTTTATCCTTACCAGGTTATAAGCACAACTAAGATCAAGCTTAGTAAAATACTTTGATCATTTTACGTGATCAAAGAGTTCAGTAATGAAGGGAATGGGGTAGGCATTACGAACCGTGATCCTATTGAGACCCCTATAATCTATACAGGGTCTCAAATCTCCCTCTTTTTTCGAGACAAAAAAGAATCCTGCACCAGCAGGGGATGAGGATCTTTGAATAATTCCTTTTCTTAAGGAGGCTTGTATATACTCCTCTATAATCTTATTCTCGGGAGTGGGTAGACCCTACCCTTAGAAAGCATAGTACCTGGTAACAATCGTATCTGCGATGTGGAGGTTATTTATCAGCCTCCCTTTTTTCTAATAACTCTGCGAGGTCGGCATACTGCGGAGGTACAGAAGTCGCATGGCATTCCTTTCCTCAAGACAATATGTAAGCGTTTACCCAATCAATCATAGGGTTGTGTTTAACCAACCAAGAGAAGCCCAAAACAATAGAACAAGAAGAGGAATGTAAAATCTGAAAATATATTTTTTCTCTGTGTAGCACTCCTACTGACATTTACAACTCCTGGGTTTGGTGTGTGACCAGGTTTTTTTTTTTAAGGGTCTACCATCTATGGCCTCAACGGCCAAGGGTGTGGCCTTTTGAATCAGAGACAAGGCAGCGGAGTTGGCAAATTCCTGGTCCATTAAATTATCCGCGGAACCTGAATCGAATAGGGCTGTGGTGGTGATGGTTTTACCATTAATCTGCAATGTGACTGTAATGAGTGGTCTGTTTGTATTAGCAAAAGGGTATAAAGTCATAACACCCAAGGCCAGCCCCTCACTGGAGTTTCCTTGAAGACTAGGACAATGTTTTCTTAGATGTCCCTTTTTGCCACAATAAAGGCACAAACCCCCCTTTCTTCTATATGATTTCTTGGCTTCTGTTAATTTAGCAGCCCCCAATTGCATGGGTTCAGGTGGAGGGTTAGGAGGGGGTAGAGCAAGCAAGGTCGTGGAGGGCAGAGCAAGGATTGGATGAGTGTATAACCTCTTCTGGGTCTCTCTACGAGTATGCCTTTCCCTTTATAAGGTCCTCAAGTAGGATGGGTAGCCCTTCTGAAAAGTGGTTACCAGTTGTCAAGACCTGGTTATGGTACTGCGGTCTTCTATTCCTTTCCCAACAGCTGAGTTTAAGTGATTGTAGCTGCAGCAGGGAGTAGAGGAATAGTGTAGATGAATGCAGCTTCCAAGACGATTCTCCCCAGCAAATAGAATATTCCCCAAACATGAGCCTAGACTTCATGAAAGGTGTAACAGGAATAAGGTTTTTTGAAAACACACTGGCTTTTATGAGAAATCCTCCTGCAAGAGGACCTCCCACAGCAAGCAAAGACATTAGCCAATCATCATACAGTTTTACAGTAATACACACCTGCCCTCTGCCTGGGAGATATTGAGATAAGTTAAGGAGTAAATCAATTATCTCCAGGCAGAGGGCACACAATTTTCCCAAAAGTTGGAACACCCCTTTCCCCACAAGGTATCCCCACAAATAAATTACATATCCCCTGATAGCCCCGATCTGGGGGACAAACATATCCAAATTTCACCCAGATCGGTTCAGGGTTTTTTAAAAAGTATGGAAGTCATGTTTTACCGACCACACACGAGGCTCCTGCCCAAAACAGTTCTACGAATTCAGTGTGTGCGGTCGGTCACTTGAGAAAAAGGTAAAAAATGAACAAAGTAACGAATGGATCCTCCTGGCTCATAGGAGCAATTGCTCCCCTTGTCTATACGAACAGAACTACCGAATGGCGGTCTTCTGGCTGTTCGGTAATTAAGAGAAGCTGGCGTTCAGTAGTTTCAGCGGTGGTTCGTGAGGTTGAGTGTCCGATTTTAGTTCCAGACACTCAACGACCAAGTCCCGCTGACTCCCCTCGTGCGAACAAGATGGCCGCCGTTTTCTATTCCACGTGGCGTTCGGCTATACGAACAGCGGCCAGCCAGGGAGCACTTAATAGTCAGTTCTTTGAACTTAATGAGCCAGGAGGGTGGTCGGTGTTCGGTAGTTTCAAACTACCGAACCAATATTCAATATTTATGCAGTGAATGGGGAAAACACACGAATAGAGAATAGAGGGTACAAAATTCGATGGCATAGTCTGCCACAAATCTGGATCCTTGTTTTATCCTCAACAGGGGTTTACTAGCAGAGCTAACTCTACACAGCATATCAAAAGGCAGATAGGAACTCAGCATAAGACATAGAGGAATCAGATTCCCAAATGGGATTGGCCCATGCCAAGGCTACCCAATAGATGGTTTATCAGAGTGGAGCAGCAGCAATGTCTTGCGCCCCAGGTTGCAAGTGACCAGTACGTAATGAGATGGTCTGCAATGCTTGGGCAAACTGGTCCATGCGATGGTCAAGACTATCCTTCCTGGAGTCTTGATTAGCCTACTGTTGCAATATGTCCGTAGGTCCCATGTGGCCCTGTTGTAATGTCACGGGTCCAGAACCAAAACACACAGACAGATCACAACACAATGAATATCGGTCCTTAAAATGTCCGGACTATGCAAAATAGAGAGTAGTCAGAATAAATGCTGATTACAGCAGAGTACAGGGATACAGAACAAAGATAGAACAAGCCGAGGTCAAGGATCAGAGAGAGCAAGATAAACGTGAGACAAAGCCGGTAACGAGCAATCAAACGCGCTATTGAGCTATCAAAATACCACAACAGGGCAACAAGGCACGGGAGAGGTAAGCTTAAATATGTATAAGCTAATTCTGATAGTTAATCTCCATTTAGAATTAACTACAACATGTGGAAGGTATTTGAATGCCCTGCTTGACCCTGGACGTCATCATTGTGTGCCATGGTTGAATTCTCCTTCGGGCACATATTTAAACACACTGCACGCAAGCGTGTAGTGTCAAGAGGAATGCTGATGGGGACTGCGGGAGCCGAAGCCGCGGTGGAAGGCAAACGGGCAGGGAGCCTCACACTGAACTGTTTTAATAACTCACTATGGGACAGCCTTATCCACAGTGATCATGTGTGAAGCAGAGAATTTATATGGAAATACATTCATTAGATATATCTCTGATGTTCTATTTCTATGTTGAACCCCTTTCTACAATTTTATACTATGTTTAAGGTATTCATATTTTCTTACCTGCTTTTGTTGCTGTCTGCTGTTCTTGCGCGCCAATACGCCATCTTGGTCAGCATCTAGGACTATTTCCGGGTTACAGAAGGCAAATGTATCCCTTCCTATGGGTATTTCATTTTGCCAAATGGAGCATTCGTGAGTCTTTATCTTTCCACAAAGGTAATCTGTTTTTTTGGGTTTTTTTTAGCTGAATAAAGCGTTATATTCCCACGAATACAGTGTGTTCGTTTGGGTTTATATGAATTTCAAATTTGTGAGTTTTCCCATGAATTTGTTCATTTGTTTTTAGGTGAATTCTCTTATTTTATGTGTCTTATAATGTTTCTGTTTTCTGAGCATGCTCACTTTAACAAAACTTTGGCACAAAGACAGGGGCACGTTTGAATGGACAGATTTCTAATAGTTTTTATCTTCTTTTTTACATACAGCTGTCTTTATGTCTGCTTCAAGATCTTCAAGGTGCTTCCCTTCTAGGCAATCAAGGTAAGCTTTTTAGCCTCTTTAACCAGGGAAAAGAGTGCACTTTCAGCCCTACTCATTTGAACCTTTCACATTCATTGCAGTGTCCATGAATATGTTTGATCTGAGACATCAGGAGGAGGAAAGAAAACATATAAATCAGACAGATGTATAGCCTGTGATGCTAAAGCCTTAGAGGGAAAGAAGTGTTGTGGTGCATGCCTATCTGATGCGGATGGTCATTCCAAAGACCCTCCTCCAGACATGTTTAAATGGATACAGATGACAGTGGACATGCCCATGGAACATTCCTTATGTGGATTTCGAGAACATTGGTTGCTCGGACGAGTTGGTATCGGTAGAGGCCCAGATAGATGTTAAAACTGTGGAGAAATTAATAAAAGCTGTCAGACATACATATATATACACTGCTCAAAAAAATAAAGGGAACACTTAAACAACACAATGTAACTCCAAGTCAATCACACTTCTGTGAAATCAAACTGTCTGCTTAGGAAGCAACACTGAGTGACAATCAATTTCACATGCTGTTGTGCAAATGGCATAGACAACAGGTGGAAATTATAGGCAATTAGCAAGACACCCCCAATAAAGTAGTGGTTCTGCAGGTGGTGACCACAGACCACTTCTCAGTTCCTACGCTTCCTGGCTGATGTTTTGGTCACTTTTGAATTCTGGTGGTGCTCTAGTGGTAGCATGAGATGGAGTCTACAACCCACACAAGTGGCTCAGGTAGTGCAGCTCATCCAGGATGGCACATCAATGCGAGCTGTGGCAAGAAGGTTTGCTGTGTCTGTCAGCGTAGTGTCCAGAGCATGGAGGCGCTACCAGGAGACAGGCCAGTACATCAGGAGACATGGAGGAGGCCGTAGAAGGGCAATAACCCAGCAGCAGACCACTACCTCTGCCTTTGTGCAAGGAGGAACAGGAGGAGCACTGCCAGAGCCCTGCAAAATGACCTCCAGCCAGGGCCGGCGTTCCTATAAGGCGAACTAGGCAGCCGCCTAGGGCGCCATATAGGAGGGGGCGCCCTGCGCCCCCATTGCTGGCCCTTTAAATGCTGCAGCCGCCTGAGCGCTCAGACGGCTGCCGCACTGCCTCACCTCCCCTTCCCTGTAGCGTGGCCGAGCTCCTCTGTGGTCCGCGGTCCCGGCCAGACTGACAGGATTCCTGTCAGTCCAGCCGGGTACAGGAAATAGAAACTCCCGTACCGCGGGGTGGAGAGGAGCTTGGCCACACTACAGGGAAGGGGAGGTTAGGAGGAGAACTGGAGGTGAGGGGGTAAGAAGAACTGGGAGAGGGGGAGGTGAGGGGGTAAGAAGAACTGGGGGAGGGGGTAAGAAGAACGAGGGGAGGGGGGTAAGAAGAAGAGGGAAGGTGGGGGGGTAAGAAGACATGTGGAGGGGGAGTAAGAAGGGGGAGTAAAAAGGGTAGGGGTAGTAAGAAGAGGGGTGGGGGGAGTAAGAAGAAGAGAGGGGGGAGTAAGAAGAAGAGGGGAGGGGGGAGAGGGGGAGTAAGAAGGGGGGTGGGGGGAGTAAGAAGAAGAGGGGTGGGGGGAGTAAGAAGAAGAGGGGAGGGGGGAGTAAGAAGAAGAGGTATAGGGGAGTAAGAAGAAAGGGGGGAGTAAGAAGAAAGGGGGGACGGGGAGTAAAAAGGAGGAGGGGGTAGTAAGAAGAGGGAATTGGGGAGTAAGAAGAACACAGGGAGGGGGGAGTAAGAAGAACACAGGGAGGGGGTGAGGAGAAGGGGAGGTGAGAAGAACACAGGGAGGGGGAGTGAGAAGAACACAGGGAGGGGGGAGTGAAAAGAACACAGGGAGAGGGGAGTGAGAAGAACACAGGGAGAGGAGGGTCAGGAGAAGGGGAGGTGAGGAGAACACGGGGGGAGGTGAGAAGACACGGGGGGAGGTGAGAAGAACACAGGAGAGGGGATGAGGAAAAGGGGAGGTGAGGAGAACACAGGGAGGGTGGGTGGGTGTGAGAAGAGACCCCTAGGGGAGGGTGGGGGAGAGGAGAGACCACTAAGGTGCAGGGGAGAGCTCTAAGGGACAGAAGGGAGAGCTCTTTCACACTATGCGCACACACACACAATGCATCCCTATACAAACACAGAAACACACAATGCATCCCTTACACACACATGCAAACACACACACACACTGCTTATCTTACATACACACAGAAACACAATGCATTTCTTTTTTTTTTTTATTTCATTCTTTATTTTGGGTGTGCGCAGAATAAACAAATAGCCGGTATGCGCCACAACAGTGACATCCAGTAGAATAGGTAAACATTGGTATTACATGTCATGGCATTCGTTATATAGGCACATTTTTATAATATTACAGTAGTTTAGGTTTACGTTTAGTTTTCAATATGTTAGCATAATGCACATGCCATGGAGAAGTAGAGGAGAGACAAAGGAGGAAAACATGGCTTGTGCAGAGAATGTACATATAAGAGTATTCTAATAATTGACTTTATAGTGTTACTTCTCACTTGTCTGCCTATGCAGTGATGAAATGGTTGCTTGTTACGCTATCTTTAAGATTCTGGTAGCTTAGATACATAGAGCAAAACATAAAAGCGCTGTCGGTAAGGTTCTAAATTAGCGATTAAGAGAGAGGTACTTAGCTATACATACTCTTAGACATAGTGAGAAATTATGTGGTTAACATGCTTTGTTGATGCTTTGCTTGTGTAGCTTGCGTGATGTGAGATCAGAACAGTAGACAGAAAAGAAAAAATATATATATATATAACATTTGCTCGTCATTAAGCATTACTGTTTGCTTGTAAGGCACTGTGGCCCGGAGTTGTGAGTGTTCATGCTTTCTGCTCTCCATGGTTGTCAGTCCTGGACACCTAGTTTAACAGGCTTAAACTGAGTGATGATGGGCCTGGCGCTGACCTGTCTGGAGGCTTTGTGTAGAGAGTCACTATCAGCCGATGCCGTCTCTTGCGAAGCAGCGAGCATTGATTTGTGTGGCGTTGAAGGCTGCAGCAGCGGTGGGCAGTGTGAAGATATCCTTCCAGCCCCAGGCTGTTATGTAGGCCTGCATCTCGGCGCCACAAACTCTGCAACTACTGGAGCCTGAGTTTCTTCCCCTGATGGGGGCAATGGAGGGCCTGATGGGCTTTGGCCACTTGCGGCGATAAAGCCTCCTTGCGTGTGGGCGATGCGTCCGGTCTTCGCCCTTTTGGCCTTCAGCCCGGGTGGGCTCTGTGGTTTGGGGGTGTGTGGGTCGCCTGTCGCTGTGCCCAAGGGTACACTTCCCTGTCCCCGCCGCCAGCTGCCTCTCTTACCTGCCGTCCGTGCAGGATTCTGTGTGATTTGTGCTTCTCTCATGCGGTCTCTGAGTTGCGCGCAGAAGCGGCTGAATATTGCATTCAGGCGCTGTGCGGTGTCTTGTAGGATCATCGTTTGCTGTAGCTGATTCAGTGCAGGCAGCTTGTTGATGGTCGCCATCTTGGGAGAGCCGTGTGGGCGCCAGCACTGCTTTATCTTTTTTTCGCGACTTCGTGTAGCTGGTGGCTCCGAACACACAGTGCGGACCGGGATGACTCCCGCCGGTCCAGAGGGGGGGGGGGGGTAAGAGGTAAGTAGCGTGGAGGTTCTATCCGCAGGGTCGCCCGCGAGGAGAGCGGCCGCCTCTCCCATACAGGGCCTCGGGTAGGCCTCTTGGTGCTGGTGCCGGTTCCCGGTAAGTAGCAGTTTAAAGACTGGTATCAATCGGTTTGCCCGGGTGTCCCCGACTATGCTGTCACCCTCCAGGTGCTGTGCGTGCAGTTTTATTGGGGTTTTTGCCCCGAATCGTGCCATTATGCTCAGGAGCTCTGTTTCAGCACGTCCATGCAGCCTGGACGCCAAGCTCCGCCCCCAACACAATGCATTTCTTACACACACTCAATGCACACACTTACTGACACACACCTTGCATCCCTTATGCATACAAACACAGATTCACACAATGGATCCCTTACACACAACCACAAACACACACTGCATCACCTACACTGGTATGCCTATACACTACATTCCATAAGCACACAATTTTGATCCTCTACAATAACACATAACACATCCCCTACACACTACACTCCGTGTGAGCGAATTTAATTGGTGGAACATATAGGTGGACTTATGGGTGGGCCTTATGGGCATACTCACCGTCAGGCCCTGGGGACCAGACATTGAGCTGTGTAAGGGCCTCACAAAATGGAGCTGCTTCCTGTTCTCCCAGAACATTTAATTTTGTGACCGCAGTTACAAACAGCCTCCAGGGATCCTGTTCTACACCAGACCAGTGAAGCCAAACTGCAGCAAGTGCCCATCACCATCTTCATCTGGTTGTAAGTAGGCGATCTAGTATATTATTAGTGACACTAATCTCTAATTAACCTCACATTAAAGGGACACTATAGTCACCAGAACCACTGCAGCTTAATGAAGTGGTTCTGGTGTCTATAGCCTGTCCCTGCAGTGTGCAGCACTGGCGTTAGTTCATATGGCAGATCATATGGGTGGGGCATTGTGATGTCACATGGGGGCGGCAAAAATCCTTGCACCGGCCCTGCCTCCAGCAGGCCACAAATGTGCATGTGTCTGCTCAAACGGTCAGAAACAGACTCCATGAGGGTGGTATGAGGGCCCGACATCCACAGGTGGGGGTTGTGCTTCACCACTGGCAAATTCACCACTGGCGCCCTGTGCTCTTCACAGATGAAAGCAGGTTCACACTGAGCACATGTGACAGACGTGACAGAGTCTGGAGAAGTCATGGAGAACGTTCTGCTGCCTGCATCATCCTCCAGCATGACCGGTTTGGCAGTGGGTCAGTAATGGTGTGGGGTGGCATTTCTTTGGGGAGCCGCACAGCCCTCCATGTGCTCGCCAGAGGTAGCCTGACTGCCAATAGGTACTGAGATGAGATCCTCAGACCCCTTGTGAGACATTATGGTGGTGCGGTTGGCCCTGGGTTCCTCCTAATGCAAGACAATGCTAGACCTCATGTGGCGGGAGTGTGTCAGCAGTTCCTGCAAGACAAAGGCATTGATGCTATGGACGGGCCCTCCCGTTCCCCAGACCTGATTCCAATTGAGCACATCTGGGACATTATGTCTCGCTCCATCCACCAACGTCACGTTGCACCACAGACTGTCCAGGAGTTGGCAGATGCTTTAGTCCAGGTCTGGGAGGAGATCCCTCAGGAGACCATCCACCACCTCATCAGGAGCATGCACAGGCGTTGTAGGCGTCATACAGGCATGTGGAGGCCACACACACTACTGAGCCTCATTTTGACTTGTTTTAAGGACATTACATCAAAGTTGTAGTGTGTTTTTCCACTTTAATTTGGAGTGTGACTCCAAATCCAGACCTCAATGGTTTGAAAAATGTGATTTCCATTTTTTTTATTTTTGTGTGATTTTGTTGTCAGCACATTCAACTATGTAAAGAACAAAGTATTTCAGAAGAATATTTAATTCATTCAGATCTAGGATGTGTTATTTTTGTGTTCCCTTTATTTTTTGGAGCAGTGTGTATATGTATATATATATATATATATATATATATATATATATATATATATATTCACACACACTGGAAAATTCAGAACAGGATAGGCCATCCTCCTCGAATTTATTTCCAGAATTAAGAAAGAAAAGGTCATCTTTTCCGGTCCATGATGCCCTCAAAGATCTCTTTACCTTGGAATGGAAAAAGCCCCAGAAAAAGGTCACTGTTTAGGGTAAAATGTCAAGAATGTATCCCTTTAATAAGAGATTCTTCAGCTTTGAATATGGACCACAGAACTGACAATGTCTATGCAAAATTATGTGGCAGCTGGTGCTGCTTGCAGACCAGCAGTGGCTTTGACCTTAGTCTCTAAGGCCCTGACTATTTTAGAGCAGGTTTTCCTCTAATTATTTTTTCAGAGCTTAAATTTATAACCGAAAATAGTTCCATAAGTTCCATAAGTTTTGGCCTTGCGGTCGGTCCTCGTTCATGTGGTGAAAAGGCATGAAAATCTTGCCATCCGTGAATCTCCTGATGGTCGCTGGAATCCCTGTATGTTGTATAGTCTAGACGGTAGTTTCAGCACGAATTTACGGTGTTATGGAGGTCTCAGCAGTGTTCGCCTACTCGAATGTCCGATTTTAGTTCCAGACACTCGACGGCAAATCACCGTTGTTCGTGAACTAAGATGGCCGCGAACACGTGTAAAAGTCCCGAAATGGCGGCCACCCAGGAACTGAAACAAAGAGTTTGTGCGTTTTTCATACGGATGGTATGTGCCGATCTGGGAGGTAAAATACCACATAATTGAATAGCAGGGTGGTCCGATGTTCGGTAGTTTGTATTTGTTTTTTATGCAGGCTGAGTCTCTACCGTATGGGTTGCATAAATAGACGAATGTTGGTAAAAGTCCCGAACTGTGATAAAAATAATCCACATGAACCAGGTAAGCATATTCCATTGTGTCTATAGTCTCTGTTGTTGTACATGTACCTGGTTAGTTGTTAAAGGGCCGGTTTAGCAATAAGTTTTCCCAGGCAAAAGGTAAGGTTTTGTTACACTGCTCCCCTTTTGTGGAACACTCCGGCAGACCCGGATTGATCCTTTTCGGGTCAACTTGGGGCTGTCCGGCCGGCTGTCAGGGTAGAAGTTCTGTTTGCCTGGACAGTCCATCCGCGTTCCCGTTGAACTTGCCAGGGCGGTATTGGATGGAGAAATTGTATGGTTGTAGCGCTAGGCTCCATCTCAGCAAGCGTCCATTATCTCCAGCCACTCTGTTCAACCATACCAGGGGATTATGATCTGTAATAAGGGTAAATTCCTGACCATACAGATACAGTGTAAGTTTCTTTAAAGCCCAGACCAGGGCTAAACACTCCTTCTCTACTGCCGCGTAGCTCAATTCCCTGGGTAACAATTTTCTACTCAGGTACGCAACAGGGTGTTCCCCTCCATCTTCCCCGATCTGGCTTAGAACTGCCCCCAGTTCGTACATGGACGCATCTTTTGTTAGGGACGGGGGCTTTCTTTAAGGCTTGAAATGCTGTTTCACAGGCGGGAGACCACAGGACTATTCTAGGCAGGTTCTTTTTAGTTAGGTCTGTCAGGGGTTTAGCGATGGCTCTATAGCCAGGGAAACATTTTCTGTAGTACCCGGCCGTCCATAAGAACGCCAATACTTGAGGCTTGGTGTGGGGTGTGAGCCAGTTGGCCAAAGCCTCAACCGTAGTTCTGGTCACTGTTTCCCACACCCTACCCTGTGTCCCAAGTACTGGACTTCGGCCATACCGAAGTGACACTTTTCTGGCTTCAGAGTTAGGCCTGCGGCCCGAATCTGATCCAGTACGGCCTCTACATGTCTCAAGTGTTCTCCCCAAGTTTCGCTATAGATCGCAATGTCATCCAGGTACGCGCAAGCGAAGTCCTGGAAGCCATCAAGGAGTCTATCCACCAAGCGCTGAAATGTAGCTGGGGCGTTCTTCATCCCGAATGGCATGATCTTGAATTGGTACAGGCCAAATGGGGTTAAGAACGCCGACTTGGGGATATCTTCCTTGGCCAGGGGAATCTGCCAGTATCCCTTGCACAGATCAATGGTGGTCAGATATCGCCCCCTGGCAATGCGATCTAATAGTTCGTCTACTCTGGGCATTGGGTAGGCATCCGTCACTGTACAGTCATTGAGGCGTCTATAGTCAACACAGAGCCTGGTAGTTCCGTCCTTTTTGGGCACTAGTACAACTGGCGAGGCCCAGGGGCTATCGGACGGCTCTATGACTCCTAGTCTCAACATCTCCTGGATCTCCTTCCTCATTTCCTCCTTCACTGCCTCAGGGATTCTGTAGGGAGTCTGTCTAAGAGGGTTTTGTCCTGGGGTCTCTACGTAGTGGGTTGCTAGCGTGGTGTATCCTGGTTCCTGGGCAAACGTTAATCCCTTTGCAGTTAATAACTGTCTGATCTGACCCTTTTCTGCTGGGTTTAAGTGCTCCCCTAGTTGCACTGTACTGAGCAAGCTATTGGGTTCTGTGCGTGCTAAAAGATCTGGGATAAGTAGGCTGTCGGGATCCTGAGTAGCAGGAATACATATAGCTGCAATATCCTCTGGCCTCTCTTGATATTCCTTCAACAGATTAACATGGAAGGATTTCTGAATCCTTTCATCCTTGCTACTGGCAATCACATAGGTAGTGTCACAGACTTGCGCTACTACCTTGTAAGGGCCCTGCCAGGAGGTCTGGAGTTTATTCCCTTTAACGGGTCTAAGCACCAGAACCTTCTGTCCCACTTGGAATGTTCTTTGACGGGTGCCCCGATCGTACCAACGTTTCTGTCGACCCTGGGCCGCATGGAGATGGTCTCGTGCCATCCGAGCTAAGTGCTCCATGTGGTCCCGCATCTCCAGAACATATGGCACAATGGGGACCCCCTCATGTTCCATCTCTCCTTCCCAGTGCTCCCGGATGAGGTTGAGAGGGCCTCGAACTCTCCTTCCATAGAGCAGCTCGAACGGGGAGAACACAGTAGATTCCTGCGGCACCTCTCGATATGCAAACAAGAGGTGCGGCAAGAATCGCTCCCAGTCTCTTAATACCGCACACCTTCCATAACTGTTGGGTTAAGTCAGCGGTAAACTGGGTCCCTCTGTCAGACAGTATTTCTTGAGGGAATCCCACTCTGGTGAATATCCCGACTAGAGCACTGGCGACAGTGCCAGCCTGGATATTCGTCAGAGCGACGGCTTCCGGGTAGCGGGAAGCATAGTCCACCACGGTAAGAATATATTTTTTACCGGAGGGACTGGGGTTAGGTAGGGGTCCTACCAGGTCGACTGCCACCCTGCTAAATGGTTCCTCGATCACGGGCATAGGTGACAGTCGAGCCTTAGGGTGATCCCCTCTCTTCCCTACTCGTTGGCAGACGTCACACATGCTGCAGTAATGCCGCACATCCTTCGAGATCCCCGTCCAAAAGAAGGTCTGGGTGATCCTGTAGGTGGTGCGGTTACCCCCCAAATGTCCTGCTAAGGGGATATCATGGCCAATTCGCAGAAGTTCCAACCGGTACTTTCTGGGTACCACTAATTGGTGCTTCTGCGAAGGGACACAGCCTCTCTTCCTACCTTCGGTCAATCTGTACAATCTGTCGTTATCCCATACAAAATGTTCCCGCTCATCCCCCCCCACTGTCAGCTATTTCACGGTACATATGGAGGGTTGTGTCCTCTCTGGTTAGTTGTTAAAGGGCCGGTTTAGCAATAAGTATTCCCAGGCAAAAGGTAAGGTTTTGTTACAGGTATCGTCTGGAGTTTCAAGATTATCCCTCTCACAATTTTTTCATCAGATCAGAAATTCCAAAGAATCTTCTAAAAAAACAGGCATTTCAAAGCTTCTTCAAGACAGGGTTATTACAAAGGTTCCTGTCAATGAAAGAACCAAAAGCATATTGTAATGGATCCCTTATACTCCGCCTGAGTATATCCTCTGAAGAGTCTACCTGGTCCTGTAGAGTGAAAGTGTGTTATGCCCAAGTATCAGCCAAGAAGACTTGAAGAAGGGTAACTCAGAATGTTGTATTAGGGCTAAGTTGCCAGGTTATATACACAGACCCCCAGAATGGGGTCTCCATTCAGTTTTACAGTAAACACACCCAGGCGCCTCCATGTCTAAACTAATATTCTCCCAGGCACTTGAGGTACCTTACAATACACAAAACACCCCAAAATACACACAAGTGTTAAATCCCTGGATAGCCCAGATCCGAGCGGCCAAGTTGTACAAATAGTGCTCGCCTCGGTGTAGTATGGCCGAATCGCCACTAAGGTAAAATTTTGCCCAAAATAGTTCCAGAGAAAAAGGTGGTAGCGGAAGTTCCTATATAAACATAAACTAAATCTCCCCCGGCTCGTAAGTAGCAAATGTTCCCCCGTTCTGGAGGTTGTTTTTTTCCAGAAAAATGCTCTTCTCGCCTGTCTGGGAACGGATTATGAGTTTTCATTATTCATTCATTATTCACGAGGCATAGTGTCTGAAATAGAGTTCAATTTACTAGAGCACGTGTTTTTCGGTTACATGAATGGCAGCCACCCAGAAAGTTCCGTGATGAGTGTGGCTTTCTATTTATTGCTGGCCACTCGTCCTCTAACCTCCAGTAGTTCCTTTAATGTAGTTTGTTCCATTCTGTGGTATCGCTGGTCCATTCACTTTCGGCTCTGTTCGGGATTTTGGAACTGTAGGGAGAACATCCCGCCACTGCCTCCAATGTATGCTCCACCTAAGTATATCCGCTGAAGAGTCTCTGTGACAAACTCTGTATTTCCTTGGCCCCAGTAAATTTTTTCCTGCATTCAGTAGTTGAACCATCCCTGGCTCATTTAACTTCAAAGTAAAAACAAGATTAAGTGCTCTCCCTGGGCTGCCACAGTTCTTATAACCGAACAACACTTGCGCTGGAAAACAGCGGCCATCTTGTCTCCCGAAAGCAGGCAGCGGGAATTGGTCATCAAGTGTCTGGAACGAAAAGCCATACACTCGACCTAGCGAACACTGGTGATTTTGTACGTACGCCTGCTTCTATTCTTGACAAGCCAGGAGAGCACTATTTGGTGAAAAGGTACGCACAAACAAGAGGAACAATCGCCAGGGGAACTGTTCAGTATTTTGTTAGTATGGGGACTGCCGAAAGTGACCGACCGCTACAATTTTTCAATGGAACTATTTTGGGCAGACTCAACGGTCGGTGAAAACTTTTACCCAGTGGCGATTTGGCTATATCAGAGCACTATTTGGACATGTTGGGCACTCAGATCCAGGCTATATGGGGATATAGGATTTGTGGGGGTCCCTATTAATATTATGTATGTTTTAGGGTATTTTATGTTTTATATTTTGTATCTCTAGTGCCTGGGAGATAATTATTTTATGCAAAGTACACTCAATTATCTACCACACACAGAGACGCCTGGTTGTGTTTTACTATGTTTTTGCTGGAGACCCCATGCTGTGGGTCTGTCTATAAAAGTGGGCCATCTGGCCATAATAAAACCATTCCAGTTGTACCCTTAAGCAAGTCGCGAGTGATGTTAGGGTATGTGAACTACGAAATGCTTGATTTTTCCACAACCTGCTTGGATTTTAGAAGAGTACGAACTAGTGTACTATGCAAACGGGCTATAATCACTCAAGCCTCTAGCAGTTTGGGTGTGTGCGAACAAACGTACCATACGAAATACAAGGGGTTTGTTACAGTCTCCCTGGTCCCGCAGAGTAAAATTGTGTTATAGCTTTAGTACCCCCAAGCATTAGCAAAGACTTGATGAAGGGTAAATCTGAATGTTTTATTAGGGCCAAATTACAAGGTATATACACAAACCCCCAGCATGGGATCTCTATTCAGTTTTACAGTAAGCCCGTCCTGGCCTTTGTGTCTGGGAGATAAGAGAGCTGGCTTTTGATTAAACTAATTATCTGCCAGGCTCTCAAGGTACCTTACAAAACATAAAACATCCCAAAAGAATGAATGGAACCCCCACAACTGTGATGGCCCGGATCCAAGCTCCCAAGTTGTACAAATAGCACTTGAATTGGTGTAGTATAGCCAAATCACCACCGGGGTAAAGTTTTGACCACTTTCGGGAGTTTCTATATAAACATAAACAAAATTTCCCCCGGTCTGTAAGTAGCAAATGTTCTCCTCGTTCAGGGTTTTTTTTTCCCCGAAAGGCGCTCTTCTGGCTTGTCTGGGAATGGAGCAGTCAACGGTATGGTTTTCCTTGTGTTCGCGAGGCATAGTGTCCAAAATAGAGTTCCAGGCACTCGATGACCAAGTCCCGCTGCCTGCATTCGGGAGACAAAATGGCCACCATTTAATAGAGCACTGTGACGAACCCTGCTGCATAGACCTGTATTGCTGGTTCGTCTGTTTGCATTGGATTCATGGATTTCCTGTCCGTACGCTTTTGTTCGTACGTTTTCTAAAGTACCGATTGAAACTACCGAACATCGGCCACCCAGGAGAGGAGTGTGCGGCTCATTAACACCTTGACCACAAATTAGAACGTTGTGGTTAACCGCAAACACCTCTCCATTCCATCCGTACGGGTGGTCGTCGTTCGTATGCCGAACACGAGGCGGCGGCCATTTTGGACACGAGGCGAATCAGCGGTGTTCGGTGCAAAACCCATGGATCTAAAAACTGACTCTTTATCTACCGAACACCGCTAGAGACGGCTGTCTCCCCTTCTATTCCCTTGGAGGCATACGAACACTGTTCCATTCGGGAGTTTCTTTCATCCGTATGAACTTACCCAGATAGCCGTCACATGGAGTCATTCGTATACCGAAGGACTTATGAGAGACTTTGACTCCATGGCGATTGGACTGTGTACATCGGACCTGAGCGCTATTCGGTAGGAATATGCCCTCAGATCCAGGCTATCTGGGGATACGTTGCACGAACACTATATATTCGGTACTTTTGATTTTATGTATTTTATTGCATTTTTTGTGTTTGATTTTAAAATGGCGATGGTTCCTATCCTCGGAGTTAATTAGGTTTCTCTCTAATTATCTCCGGGATAGGAAAAGGTGTATTATGGGTAAAATGGGAAGGGCTTGTGTTATAGCCACTGTGATTGGCTACTGTCTCAAATGTTTTACAGTCTTCCACCAGGTCCCCTAGGGGAGTGTCCACCTGGTGGAGACCTGCATAAATACTGGGCAGGTAGCCCCCATTAAACACACTACTGCTTGACCTTCAAAACGGAGCTTTGTCTCGTTTGTGGAGGGATTGACTATTGGGACAGCGTTTTCGTTTATTTCTAGCTGTGGAAGGATTTCGGATGGATTGCTGATCGGGAGTTACCGCATTCGTATGCTCCGTTCGGGAGTTTTATGATCGGTTATACTGGAATTGCATTTCTGGAGAAAGGGGATTATCGACTAAACGGCGGCTTCATTCCCCAGGCGGTGAGTGTCGTAACAAGCACGTATTGTTCAGTTACACAAATCATGGCCAACCTTTGTGGTTGATTTGAAGTTAAAGAGCCAGGGGGGTGGTCAGTTTTCGGTTAAACGAAAATACCTGACCAAAGGGAATTGTAGGACGTTCTGTGAAAATGGGACGAAATAAAGGTGAATTTGTAGAATAGTCTGTTCAGAGGGAGTTTAGCACATTGTCTATTTCCAGTTCATTACACATATATTCTATCCTATGCTTGGTTCTATCCTATGCTTGGTGCTGATTTTGGACCTCCACAAGGTAAATCTTTGGATTGTAAGGGAGTGAAATTTTTGGCGCTTGCATTCTCTATGTGTGGCAGCTTGTGCTACCCAAACCAAAGTCTCTTCATTCTGGTAGTGTAGTTAATGTGCAAAGAAGGGTGCAGGGAAGCAGCACGTGTAGTGTTGTTCTTAGATCCAAGGCAGTATAGGGAACAAGAAGAGAGAACGTAATATAGTGTAGTATATTATAAATCTAGTTAAATGTAGAAAAATAAATTGCACTTTCAATTTTCTGGAGCTTATCTTCAGCTCCAGATTTATGTGCGTGGACGGAACAATCCCCGTCTGTGGATATAGTGGTTTCCCTTTAGGGGAGATAGAATGGATAACTCTTACCACGGATGCCAGCGGTACAGGTTGGGGAGCAAATCTACGTCACTGGAATTTTCAAGGCATGTGGAATCACAAGGCCTCTGATATTCCAGTGAACCTTCTCGAACTCATAGCAGCTTAGATGGCTCTTCTGCATTTCCAGGATGAAAAGGGGAAATGAGTAAAGATAAAGATGGACAACCATACAGCAGTTTCATACATAAACAGGCAAGGGGGTAAACGCAGCAAACTCTTGCTTCAAGAACTGGAACCAATCATGAATTGGGCTCAAGTAATGGTTCTGGGGCTTGTGGCTATGTATGTTCCGGGAGAAGAGAACTCCAGAGCAGATTATCTGAGTTGCCATCACCTAGACCTCAACAAATGGCAGTTACACCCGAAGGTCTTCAGTCATCTGACACAACATTGGGGCAATCCAAAAGTGGACCTTATGGCAACCGGTTCCAATTCTCAGCTTCAAAGGTTCTTCTCTTGAGCATTTCATCCCAGGGCCTTGGCAATCTACACATCTAGGGTTAGGGATAGGGTTACGGGTAGGATTTGGGTTAAGGAATTTCCGAAGTCCTGAATTTCAGAAGTCCCGAATTTGAGAAATGCCGGACCGAACCAAAGTGCCGAATTGACGAAGTCCTGAATTTTGGAAGTGCCGAACCGAACCAAAGTGCCTGTAACGGAGCTCCAGTACTCCAACCGAGTACCTCCGCCAAGCCTGCTTCCTTGTAGCTTCCAGGGACCCTGAAACACTTCAGACCCAGACGCCGAGGCTTGACTGGGATCACTTATGGCCTTTTCCACTCTGGACCAAACACCAGACGACACATGGTGAAGGTTAAACAGCAACTCTTCAGCCTCATTTACATACAAAAGGTTACATAGATTACTATAGTACAAGGAAGGGTGAGGACAGACAATAGCAAGGGCTGATGGGAGATTGAGGAGGGACAGAACAGCTAGTTTAAACTGGTCTGGCAGTGTCCCTGGGACAACGCCCTGCTGGGGAAATAAGAGGACAGGAAAAAGGGGGAAGGGGGAGATGCACAGAGCAGCAATACATTCAACATACCCTGCACAAAACATAGGCACAATGTGACAAAACACAAAAGGTTTGGGAGCCCGCCCATAGTGTCTGTCTTCCATCCCAGTGATGGTGACTACCGTCACAGTGCCGAATTGCTGAAGTCCTGAATTTCGGAAGTGCCAAACCAAATTTTTTGCCCATGGACATCTCTACTTGACAATAGATGCTCTATGTGTCTAGTGGTCATTCAGACTAGCCAATTGTAGCTACTCACCTTTCCCAGGGGACGGCCGCGGTCCTCTCTTCAAGCCGCACGCGGTCCTGCGGCTGCACGAGCCGCGCGCGGCTCATCCGACGCTTCTGGCAGGAAGGCGGGCAGGGACCGCGAGATGCGATCACATGTCCCGCCTGAATCTAAGAGCGCGCCGCGAGTCTCGGGCGCGCTCTTAAAGAGACAGTGGGTGCCTAAATTGCCAAAAGGCTCCCATTGGCCCCTGTCATCCCACACACCCCATACACTTACCTTTTGGGGGTGTGGAAGTGACAGGAGCCAATCACATTAGTTTTGAAGCTACTTATACTTACCCTTTTCCCTTAGTTCCTTGCCCTATCGTGGTTTCTGTTTCAGTTCCCTTTAGCGCTTGTTGTGTTCAGTTGTGTTCCTCCGTATTTGACCTTGGCTTTGTATTCTGACTTCGTTTTCACTTTATCCTTGTCTGTTCTGTTTGCCGGCTTGCTGTTTCCTGTGTACCAGACCCTGGCTAGTCCTCGTTTACGCTGTCTCTTTGTGCCCTTGACCTCGGATTGTTCCTGACTCTGTACTTCTCCTATATACGTCGAGTCCGGACATTCTAAGGTCCGGTAGACGTATCTCTCCTCTGTACTGCCTTCTGTTTAGCTGGATTCTGCGTGTAGGGGTATATTCTCACCAATGTCTTTCCTCTAATTTGGAAAACTCTAAAGAAGATTAGACAGGAACATCTTCAGGTTGTGGAGTCATTCCATTCTGGCCACAAAGACCCTGGTTTCCTCTCCTCAGGTCAATGTCTGTAACCCCTTGGTGGAAGCTCACAAGGATTCCAAATTTTCTTATTCAAGTTCCTACAGTCCACCCAGCACCAAACAGTCTACACTTGACGGCTTGGTAATTGAACCCCTAACATCTAGGGGTTTCTCTCAATCAGTGGTTTAGACCCTGTTACAGTAAAGAAGACAGTCAACATCTACTACATACCACCGTATTTGGACAGCTTTCATGGAATGGGCCAAGACACATAATATATCATGTTCATCTCCTACAGTTTCAAACATCTTTGATTTTATCTGGACTGGTCTGGACAGGGGTCTCAGATTGAGTTCTTTGAGTTCAGGTTTCAGCTTTATCTGCATTAACTGGGACTAGATGGATATTGGATGCCATGGTAGCGCATTTTCTCACTGCAGTTAAAGCGGCACTGTCATGCCGAATCCCGTTTTTTTTTTTTTAACCCCCCTCCCGCCTTCACTACATCCAATTGACCCCCAAATGTCCCTAAGCCCCCCAGATTACCTATTTATTAATCTGTATTTTCTGCCCCGATCTTTATTCAGGGCGCCGCCATCTTTGTGTGGGTAGGTGAAGTCCCTGTGGGACACGTCATCTGCCCACACTAGATAGCACTGAGATTCCCGCACATGCCCAGTGAAACACCTGGACCTGCGAACGGGAATTTCATCTATTCATTAATTCGTCAGACAGACAAATGAATGAATAGAAAAAAATCAGTTCAGTTTATTACAAGCAGGGAGCTACCGGCACACAGCTCCCTCCTTGTAATATGTAAAAATAGAAGCGGCAGGGAGCAGTGCTCCCCACCACTTCATAAGCCCCCCCAGGTCCCCCCCTCACTCTATGGGGGTCAATATGACCCCCATAATAGTATAAAGGAGACTAAAATCTCCCCAATGCACACACTCGCTATACGATGCTCACGGCTGCTCACTGTAAAATAAAATCCCTACTATCCGGCCCCCACCCAGGCGCGGCGGGTGGGGGCCATAAATTACAATGGGGGGACGGTGACCTACTGTCCTCCCCCCCCAGCCCCCACCCTTGAGCGGCGGGTGGGGGCCATAATGATAATGAGGGGGGACCTACTCTCCTCCCCCACCAGGCCCGCATACCCTGTGCGGCGGGTGGGGGCCATAATGATAATGAGGGGGGGACCTACTGTCCTCCCCCCCAGCCCCCACCCCTGGGCAGTGGGTGGGGGCCATAATGATAATGAGGGCGAGGGGGACCTACTGTCCTCCCCCCCAGGCCCCCACCACTGTGCGGCGGGTGGGGGCTATAATGATAATGAGGGGGGGCCTACTGTCCTCCCCCCCGGCCACCACCCCCGGGCGGCGGGTGGGGGCCATAAGGATAATGGGGGGTCCTACTGTCCTCCCTACCCTGTAAAGTAAAATGAAACTTACCATTCAACGTCTTCTT
Organism: Pelobates fuscus; assembly: GCF_036172605.1. Classification (NCBI taxonomy): domain Eukaryota; kingdom Metazoa; phylum Chordata; class Amphibia; order Anura; family Pelobatidae; genus Pelobates; species Pelobates fuscus. Next base: position 187,377,927 of record NC_086323.1, read on the forward strand.
TTTTCTAAAATCTTCATTTTTCAGCCCCAAAAAAGGCCAAATAAAAATCCATTATACCCGTTGAACTTAAAAAAAAAAAAAAAAAAAAACCCCGAGTGCAAAAAATAATCCATCTTCACCCATGGAGGGCTCCGCGCAGACTGAGCTCCGCAGAGCGGGGGAAGGCTTATAAAGCCTTGCCCCGCCCTGCAATTAGGCGAAGAACACTCTGATTGGTGGGTTTAAGCCAATCAGAGTGCTCTTTGTCATTTTACACAGCGTGGGAAAATTCCAAAGAACTTTCCCACGCTGTGTAAAATGACACAGAGCACTGTGATTGGATGGCTTGAAATCCATCCAATCACAGGGCTCTGTGTCATTTTACACAGCGTGGGAAAATTCCAAAGAACTTTCCCACGCTGTGTAAAATGACACAGAGCACTCTGTTTAATATACATGCCCCTACTCGCGGTATAGCGAGTAGGGGCATAATTTACTAATACTAAGTAATCTTTACTTAGTATTATTAAATGTGGCTGAAAGACCAATTTAGATGACCAATTTACCGTGGGAATTAGGGAGTTATCTACTAAGCGGCTGCAAGATGAATAGGATCGGAGTTTCATTCATTTGAATGAAATTGCGATCCGAACAAAGTGCCAAATTGCGTTCTAAAACAAACGAACATACTGTTCTCATTCAGTTAGAACGCAATTCGGCAGTTTCGGCTAAAATGACAGGAAGGATCGTGGGAACAGGGAGGAAAGCTAGGGATCCTGGTCAGAGCTGGTCAAGCGGAGGAATCCTCCATAAGGCAAAGAATCCCTACTTTGTCTTATGATTTTAAAGAAAACTAAAGAAGACAGGAAGAAAAGAAGAACAGATCCCGAGAGAGGGGGAGAAGAGGAAGAAATTGAGGAAAGGTAAGTTCGGCTTGACAGTGCCGCTTTCATTCGTTTTTGCCTTTGGTGTTAAGGGCCTTGTCCATTTGAGCCTTATACCATCTTCTACCCCGACAAGGTGGTTCTTCGAACAATTCTGGAATTTAGGCCAAAGGTAATCTCAAATTTCCATCTTAATGGGGAGATTACATTGCCTTACTTTTTTTCAAGATGCCAGGAATCAAGAAAGAGGAAAGATGGTACTCACTTGATGTTGCCAGATGTCTTACTATTTATTTATCCAAAATTGAGCAGAGACAATCTACCAGGCTTTTTGTAAACTTTTCAGGTCAGAACAGGGGAATGCCAACTTTAAAGTCAACTCTAAGTAGATGGATCACTTTGGCTATTTCGGCTGCTTATCAGGCTTAATTAGTTCCCGTTTCATCTGGGTTGAGGGCACACTCTACTAGCTCAATGCCATCTTCTTGAGCAGCTGCAACTAACACTGCAACTGACAGCATTTGCAGAGCAGCCACTCGGGCATCAGCTAATACCTTCATTATGCATTGGATGTGAGAACCCAAAATCTACTGAATTTGGCAAAAATGTCACCCTTTGTTACCTTTTGAAAATAAATAATTTGAGCATTAAAAGATTTGTTGATAGATTTGTATTCCCCCTGGATATAACCAGATATATAACCAGAAAAAGAAAACTACGGTAAGTATAAATACATTTTCTGTATTGTTTGTCAAGTGGCTGTAGAGATATTGCAGTACAAAGACTCCTGGCTCTTGTCAGAGATATTATATAGGAAGGAAATACATATATAGTGTGTGATGAAAATAATACATGCAAAATAGCAAAAACACAATTTAGCTAATATGCCATGAGCTGCTAAAATGAAGAAACAAGATGTTTTTCTCAAAGTATGACCCTGTCAGCTAAAAAAGCCAGACATTGAGTAAATACATGTGTCAATAAAATATATCCTAAGTTAGCAATTTACATATATATATAAACTATATACATATAAAAATTTAATTAGTAATGAGATAAATTAAGTTAGCTTAAATATCCTGAAATTGCCATAATGCTTAGGTGAACAGGGACACATTGGTTTATTGGTTTGAGACCAATGTCCACATTGAGAGAAAAGAAGAAACGCTGACCAAAGCATCTTGAAATTAAACATTCCTAAATTGTCCTGAACAAGAATTAACCCTATATGATAATAGCTGGTAACACTCATGACATAGACCAACAACTCCACCTGCCATTTAAGACATATAGAAATAAATCTCCCAGGTGCAATGCATCCTGATGAAACTTGCTTTGTATTGCGAATTTTTTTTGTAAACAGAGGCATTATTGTTAATGGATTTTCATTTGTAAACTGAAAATTAGGTTAACCGAGGCGTTTGTAAACTGAGGTCCCACGGTATATCAAAATTACATCAATAACCATTAACATAATGACTTGCCCCAAAATTTCATAGGACCAGGTCAGAAGACTAACAGATAAGGAATGACATATAACCCCAAAAGATACACACAGAGACACACACAGAAGGAGAACGGAGATAGTACACAAGAGACAGACAAGAAGACATCTTGAAACAATCTTAAAAATAACATCCAGAACATCTATCAGTAAATATAAGCCAATTATACTAGTTATAAAATTACATAGCTAAAAGCTAATTTCCTGGCCATATCCATGGCAGCACAACAATGGGGTAGCTCCTCCCCATCCCTAATTAGACAGGAACTAATTAAAATAAGGGTATAAGTACCCCCTCCCACCCTCAGTCTTTTGTTCCTGTCCTATCCCTAGGACAGATTAGTCTTTTCAGACTGAGAACTATTTTTTTTAATGGCTTACTTTAAGGGTCTTTACCCATGGCCCCAGGGGAGTTAAGCCTCTCTTCCTTGGGAAGCTCCAGTATACGGCCCTGTGCATAGGTGTCCCCCAGGAGAACCCCCCAGTGACCGGGGAAAGCTTGCAGTGACCCTAGGGGTAGCAAGCATAAGGAGCCACTACCCTACTGACTGCTGTGACCCTAGGGGTAGCAGGTATGGGCAAGGCATAAGCATTACGGATATACCCCCTTCTACCTTCAATTTCAGTTACCTGGTTAATCCTGCCTTCTCTCTGATTTGGAGGCATTCCTCCTCTTTATTTTCTGCAGTTCTCTGCCTGGTGTCTATTTCTCCCTTCTGAGGGAGTGCAAGGGCTTCCCTGGTGATCTAGGTTCCCCCCTGTCCCTATTTGCGGCATTTACGCCGCAGTTCTGGCTGACCGCAATAGTTTGGGAAACCATGGGTCTCCTTGCTGGCTTGGCGTCCGGTTTTCGATATTGGGCATGCGCGAACAGTTTGTTCGCGTCATGCCGTTTTCGAGAAGAGCCCACAAAAGGCCTAGATATCCAGATCCTCCCGACTACTTCCAATACGACTCTTCAGATGTATCAATGGAGGAGACATACAGGGAGAGGTCATCTTCCTCGGAGGAGGAAACACAGCACGCTCCTGACACTTTGGACCCAACCGAAGTGGATCACTTAATTTCCAGGGTCTGCAAGTCTCTGAGCATGAAGGAATCTTCAAGAGAAGAGCCTTCTACATCCAGTCGCTACTTTTCTGACCTCAGAAGAAAGAGGGTTACCTTCCCGGTTCACGAGGCAATTAAGGGCATCATTACGGAAGAATGGTCCAAGACGGAGAGGAAACTTCCCAATCAGGGGAGAATTTCTCGCCTCTACCCTTTTGACAAAAATGACGCAGGTCACTGGGAGTCAGCCCCTAAAGTGGATGCAGCGGTGGTAAGACTGGCCAAGCGCACCACATTGCCAGTGGATAATGCAGGATCTCTAAGAGACTCCATGGATAAGAAGATGGATTCTAACCTGTCCAGGGCCTATGTGGCAGCAGGCACAGGCCTCCACCCCGCGGTAGCCCTTACCTCGGTCTCCAGAGCTTTGAAGATCTGGCTGGAGGGCTTGGAGGAGGATATCAAAGAGGGCAGAAGCAGTTTCAACCTCATGGGGAGTCTGCAAGACATTAAGCTGGCCGTAGATTTCACTACTGAAGCCTCAGTGGATATGGTCAAAGCAGTGGCCAGGAACATGGCGTTTTCCATCTCAGCTAGAAGGGCTTTGTGGCTTAGATCCTGGTCAGCAAGTGCTTCATCTAAGAACAGCCTCTGCTCCTTACCATTCTATGGAGACATGCTCTTTGGTGAGTACCTGGATGATTGCATGAAGAAGGCGGCATATGGCAAGAATGCTTTTCTACCCCAAGATCGTAGGCCTAAGAGATCATTTTGACCCAAAAGACCTTCAGATCAGTCTTCAAATCCTACAGACCAGGTAGAGAATATGGAAGATCCCAGCCTTGGAGAGGGGAGCAGTCTTCAGTCAGAGGAGGAAGATCCACAGGCTCCGCATTCAGCAAGAACACAAGAGCTTTATGACGGGTTGATCTCCCAGCCTGGAGGGGTAGGAGCGCGCCTCCTCCTATTCCAAAAGAGATGGGAGTCTTCTACCAAAGAGAAGTGGGTGCTGGACATCACCAAAAGAGGATATCTTCTGGAATTCAGAGATGCCCCACCTCGTCGCAGTTTTCAACTTACAAGATGGCCGGGAGACAGAGACAAGAGATTGGCTCGTCTGGAGTTTATTTCTTCCCTGCAGCAAGAAGGCATCATTATAGAAGTTCCAAAGGAGGAAAGAACACACAGGTTTTATTCTCACCTATTCCTCACAAGGAAGTCCTCAGGAGCATGGAGACCCATCCTAGATCTTCACACTCTCAACAAGCGATTGAACGTAAGAAGATTCCAAATGTAGTTGCTTCAGGCCATCATCAAAGCCGTCTTCCCAGGGCAATGGCTGATGTCTGTAGATCTGCAAGATGCCTACTTCCATGTTCAGATCGCTCAACTGCATCAAAGATATCTGAGATTCGCAGTAGAAGGAGGGCACTTCCAGTTCCGAGTCCTTCCCTTTGGCCTCAGTATAGCTCCTTGCACTTTCTCAAAGATCCTGGTGATCCTGATCGCAGAATTAAGAAAGAGGAGTATTGCAATTTTTCATTATCTGGAGGACATCCTGGTGCTGTCAGAAGACAGGTACACTCTCAATCAACAGGGACAGATCTGCATTCAGTTCCTGCAGGTACACGGCTGGAAGATAAATGGGGAAAAGAGTCACCTTATTTCTTCACAGTCCATTCTTTATCTAGGAGCCCTGTTCAACACTGCACCGGGGACAGTTCAGCTCTCAAGAGAAAGAGGAGTAAAACTCCTTAGGAAGGTGAAGGAGATACGACAAGTCAAGGTCGCCACAGCAGAGAAAGTCATGAGCCTGCTAGGATCCATGTCATCATAGGCTTGACAAGATGGGCGCAATGGAGAATGAGAACACTCCAGAGGAGTCCACCTAAGCCTAACATGGTGGATGAACAAGAAGGCTCTGTTCTCAGGGTTCCCCCTGGGGAACATTCCCTGGATTACTATAACGACAGACGCCAGTCACTGGGGTTGGGGAGCCTACCTGCAGAACAAAGTCACCCAGGGGAAATGGGAGTTTCCTACACACGAGACCCACTCAAACCTTCTGGAACTTCTGGCGGTTTTCAGAGCACTAAAACACTTTCAGTGTTTACTACAGCACAAGTGGGTGAAGGTGAGAACGGACAATGCTACAGTAGTAGCACATATCAATCATTAAGGAGGTACCCGAAGTCGCAGTATGGTAAGGTTGGTGATTCCCCTGATGTCTTGGGCACAGAAGAACCTTACGGGACCTTCCAGCAGTTCCTTCTCTTCTGCACCAGGGTCCTATCATACACCCAGACCCAGCATCACTCAACCTGAAGGCCTGGAGGTTGAAAGGCTTCTAGAGAAGGGTTTTTCGGCTGTAGTTACAGATACCCTGTTACAGGCTCGGAAGCGTTCCACTTCCTCTACCTACTATAGAATTTGGGACACATTTTCTTCCTGGGCCTCTCCTAAGCAGGTGAACATACAGCATCCTGCTATTAAAGACATCTTGGAGTTTCTACAAACAGGTCTCTATAAGGGTTTGAGCTACAACACCTTAAAGGTACATGTCTCCGCTCTTTCAGCTCTCACTGACCACAAATGGGCCTTTAATCCGGATGTATCCAGGTTTCTCTCTGCAGTACTCAAGATTAAACCTCCGATCAAGCCATTTGCTCCCCCATGGGATCTACCACTGGTAGCCATGAAGTCAGCTCCCTTCGAACCCTTGGAGTCCATCTCTCCTCATCTTCTTACCATCAAGACAGTTTTGCTGGTGGCGTTAGCATCAGGGAGAAGGGTTTCGGAGCCCAGTGCCTTATCAGTCAAAGAGCCTTTCACGGTGTTTCACAGAGTCAGGGTGATTCTAAGAACCATCCCCGATAAGGTAACCACGGCCTTTCATGTGAATTAAGACATAGTGCTTCTCCGCTGGATTTGGTAAGATGTTTAAGAATCTATAATGACAGATCTCTTGGCTGGCATTCTTCGGATCAGCTATTCATCATCCCGAATGGGGCTAGGAGAGGTCGCCAAGCTTCTAAAGAGGCCGTGAGCAGATGGATTGTCTCCGCTATCATTCATGCTTACCGTGCCAGTGGGGATCCAGTACCTGGCGGCCTAAAGGCTCACTCGACCAGGTCCATTTCCTCCTCTTGGGCAGCCGCAGCGAGAGTCTCTCCAGAACTTATCTGCAGAGCAGCTACATGGTCTTCGGTGAACACCTTTATTCGACATTATCAACTAGGTGTCAGAGCGGGTCAACGGGACAAGTTTGGTAAAAGTGTCCTTTCAGCATCCAACTAATGTCTCTCCTTTTGTATGATTTCACTTCTAGATGTGCTAATACACTTGCATTACGAAATATTTTGAGTCCGTGTATTTTTTTTCCCCCTCCCTTGGTTGTGCTTGGGTATTACACATGGTTGTGCTGCCATGGTTATGGCCAGGAAAGAGGAAAATGTATTCATACTTACCGTAATTTTCTTTTCCTGGTCATAGGCCATGGCAGGACAAAGATCCCGCCCAGGGATTTTGCTGGAATACAAAACTGAGGGTAGGAGTGGTAGGAGGGGGTACTTATACCCTTATTTTAATTAGTTCCTGTCTAATTAGGGATGGGGAGGAGCTACCCCATTGTTGTGCTGCCATGGCCTATGACCAGGAAAAGAAAATTACGGTAAGTATGAATACATTTTCCTCTATTTTCTGGGTAAAAGCTGATACGAAATCCGCCAGATTGGGTTTTATGATAGCTCATGATAAAGATTGATATCTCAAACTGCAGACTGGAATATTAATGAAATCATGAAATAAAACAAATAGAATATCAAGTTACCCAGAGAAATATTACTCCTATAACAATCTAGGAAATATTTATCAGATAAGAACTGTTTTAGCTAAACCTGCAAGAATTTAGTTACTGGATGAATTATTCATAATTGATTACTCTGAAACAGCACTGAGCTGGTTAAAATTTATGTGGCCTGCTGATACGACATTGTCATAGAACTTTGTGTATAGATCACCTGAATAAATAACAAACTCTGTCCAGCTAAATCTAAACTCTGTCCAGCTAAATCTAATCTCTGTCCAGCTAATCTAGTGTTTACAATAAGCAAACAATCCATATGTGTTTGTAAGTTGTACTAAGAAGTAAAAACTCCTGCAAAATTCTGTCTTAAAATTAAAATAATCCATATGCTGATAAACTCATATGGTTCCCTATAATGTGACAAATAGTAACATTCTATTTGTTGATTGTCTCAATCAATAGTGTATTAAGAACATATTCCATATACTAACCCGGTTGATTGAATTTGTCATGAATGAACAATCCTATCCTAGCTTAAAATTGCTTTACTGAGATTGTGATACTGTACTATGCCATATCTTGTTCAATATTATTGAAAAACTATTCACTAATTACCGCGTATAATTACACTTAATAAAAAAAAATCTTGGGGGCAGGGCCTGACTGCCGAGCAGACTGGTCGCACTCAAGCAGAGCTCCCGCGAAAACCGGCTAACAAGCGACATTCCCCCAAAACTACCATACCAAACCTTCCACAACGACACAGCATAGTAGTGGGGTGACCCCCGAAACTCAATTTGCTGGATCGCCGAGCTCGGAGAAGCGGCATAGGGCAGATATAGGATTGCGGCCTACCAACCTATGCAGGCGCGAGAGAGGCGGCCGACCTCCGCGCCAACAGCTCAGCGGGAAAACGCTGCAACCCTCCAGACCCCGTTCACCCCCCCTGGCCGGTGAGGGATATCCCGGTACCACCAAGCGACGGACACAATACGTCTGACCCAAGCAAACCTAAACGGTGAGCGAGATACCCAGACCACACAACTTGCACACGCACGAGGCACCTGAGGCCCAGCCAAAATGGCCACCCAACTAAGACACAGAAAAAAGCCAGCGGTCAGCCATGCCGCACTCCACCCTCTGGTGGCCCTAGATCAGCTGTGCCTGAAATTCTGCACAACATTGGTGGACAGGGGGGTGACCTACCAGCGGGCTACACAATTAGTGGCCTCGTGGCTGAGACCAACCACCCGCAGACGTCATTATGCACACCCAGCTCTGGCCTTCCAGGCGGCCACCAGGCCGCGCAAACATCAAAGGCCGGCACGGCGGGATCACGAACCAGGCACACACACCTGCCTCCTATCACAGACAAAGAACCCAACCAAACAGGCCCCAAGGCCCAGCACTCTACCTGAACATGGCTACAGGATCACGCCAAAGGCCCCAGAGAACCGGCAAGTACACAGGCGGACGCACATCGGCCTGACCTCCCACCAACATAGCAGTGAGAACTCACCCACAAGTGGTCGGAACCACCTGCTGCAGAGGCGGACACCGGCAAGGGAGAACGCCCCGACATGGTGGCACATACAGCAACACACAACGCACCGGTGGCAGTCACTGAACACGCGGGCATTGTCGACCCCAGAGAACGGACTTAATTTGCAACCCACTACGCAGCCTGAAAGGGGAAACCGGCTTGCACAACTATCCATGCTGGAGACATCACAAAACCCGACAGCAATTCCAACAAAGATGCAAACACGCGCCAACACCCACAGAGACCGCACCACCCGGAATACACACCTGCCCACGCTAAGCTTCACGACCCAGGGCATAGGCTGACGGCTCACTTGTGTAGCAGGGCAGTCTCACCATGCGTCCCATGGACTTACCGATCCGCGGCTGTGGACAACCGGTCCCGTATGGACTATGAAACTAACGAGCATTTTGACCTGCCATGCATGATTATGATTTCTGTGCTTGTATTTCCCTATTTCCCTTTTTCTGTTTTGTTTTGTTTTATTGGTAACTGGATATAACCGTTTTTTACCGCTCTCTGCTACATCATAGCTTGGACCAGAATTATTATTTTATTTTAAGCTCTGATGCTACTAAAAAGTTTGACGATAATATGACAAATGTTTGAGCGACAATAGATAGAGCGACAAATGTTAGAGCGACAAATGTTAGAGCGACAAATGTTAGAGCGACCAATGTTAGAGCGACCAATGTTAGAGCGACAAATGTTAGAGCGACAAATGTTAAGAGCGACAAATGTTAAGAGCGACACATGTTACAGCGACACACGTTACAGCGACACACGTTACAGCGACACATGTTAAAGCGACTAAGGACAAAGCAACGAATGTATAAGCGTCTAAAGTTAAAGCGTCTAAAGTTAAAGCGACAAAGTTAAAGCGACAAATTATATCACCCTTCAGCTACTGGAACTAAACGACTGAAACACTCACTAATACTAGCTAGCCGAGACCATGCTTGACTCTGCTAATACTATTTACTGTTTTGCTTGCCTGCAGACGTTGAACCATAATATATAAAAAAGAGGCACGAATACTCAGGAAATGTTAGTTACCATTGTTAGCGAACCCTATACTGTATTCTAAATGCACACTTCCCTTTCTCTATTCTGTACCCTAACTACCATGCCTCAATAAAATACAGATTGACAAAAAAAAAAAAAAAAATCTTTATTTTTGCTATGCATAGGAACAACGTATGCCATACAAAATACACTGAGTAAATAGCCAGTAGTTGGTCTGTCAGACAGATGAAGTGTACATATAAGACAGCACATTTAAGCGGTCACCATATGAATAAAACTCTTACATATTATATGCACCACAGTATTATATGCACCATAGTATTCAATAACTGTAGAAACTAATAGGCTTGAGTAAGACAGTGTGCTCAGTTATTCAATCCTGCAGTCAGTGTAACGACTAGCAGGTATAACTGGAAAGAGTTATGATGCAGGGAACAAACTGAGATCATGGTGGTATCGCATGTTTACCCTAAGGTAATCATATGAGCACATGTGGTCATTTGAGTTACAGTTAACGCTTAAGGCCACTGGACCCTGGGGCGTACTAGCGCTAATGCAAGGATACTCCATACTAGGGATAGTGTTTGTCTAGGTATGAAATATAAGGGAACACAATAAACATAATTTAAAACCGATAGCAGAAAACTGAAACATGAAAAGCAATGAGGAGTCATCTGGGTATGCAGCTCCGCCGCTGTCTGAGAAAGGCTCGGAATATAGGTGCAGTCCAAGGATCATCCAATTCCTGCAATCGGCAGGGTTGATGCGTGTGCAGGAACGGTCGGGAAATATGCTTTAGCATATCTTTGCTTTCCTCCAACCCCATGCTTGTATGAGGGCTATCATCCCTTGTTTGTAGGCTTAGATCCTCTCCAATACCAAGGTTATCTTCCCTCTGGGAAGAGCAGGGGGTCTGGATGGTCTATGAAGCTTTCTGTGGTTGCTCCTCCGCTTCGTGGTTGATGCTTGGTGGGGAGGCCTTGAGTAGCTCTCGGCCCAGGTTGGCGGGTATCTTTGCGCCTGGGAGCTTGCTGTGCACTTTCTCTCTGTGAAGGAACACTCCAGTCCGGTGGCTTGTTGATGTGCGCAGCCTTTTTCCACTCTTTCTCAGAAGCTTGGTTACGCTGCTCTAACTTCTGCCAAAAGTGTTGGAATATTGCATCCAGGCGCTGCGAGGTGAGGTCAGCTGAGTAACATTGATGCGCTTGTATGCCCTGTTGGTCGGACAATAGGGCAGTCGCCATCTTGATTACCAAGTGCAGGCTATGTGTTGCTTATTTCCACCTGAAGTACAGAGTAGATAAGGTAGTTAACTCCAGTGTGTCCAGTGGGGACCAGGATATCCCCCACCGGTCCAGAGGGGGGGGAGGCAGGAGTATAGCTGAGCCAAACCAGGGTCTGTGAAGTGAGGAGATCGTCAGCCTCTCCCCAGCTCCGTCTCCTGTAGGCCGCAACAGAAAGACAAGGTTTCCGATGGTGTAGAAACACCAGGGCCGGACTGGGGATACAAAGCAGCCCTAGAAAAAAAAATCTATGCCAGCCCCATAAGTCATTGTGCCATATATTGTCGCATGTAATATGTAGGGCTATGTCTTGCCACCCCAGATGATTGAGTTATATATATATATATATATATATATATATATGAAAGAAAAGAAAAAAAAAAACCAAAAGGAAAAAAAACGTGTGATTCACCATAAAGTGATAATAAAAATTGATACAAACTGGATATCTTAGATGTATTCAATATGAATATCTATAGAAAGAATATAAAATATATATAGTGTAATATGGTTAACACATATGAAAGGTGGGGGTGGTAGAGAACTCACAAAATCAAGATGAATTCAGGCGTATCTCCCCTAATAGGGAATAATAACAATGGAATGGACTTCCAGCGATGTAACTCCTGATGTAGAATGATCAATATTCTTTGCTCACTCAAAGTAAAGGAAGAGAAATGATGGTGCAGATTGTATAAAAAGTATTACAATTTATTACAAATATTGCACTTACAATGTTGCAAATAAAAGACAGCTTGTCTCCACACCAAGGTGGTCTCCATGCAAATCAGCCAATCGGATCACGGCAGGAAATAGCAGACAGTTGCAGCAGTCAAAATTAAAATAAAGTAAATAAGTAAAAACAAAAGTTCATGTGAACTAGATGAACAGGTCCAACGCGTTTCGTCCTTCTTGGACTTCCTCAGGGATATGAGATGATACTCCAAAGGGGGTTCTTCTTATATGACCGCCGGAAAATGAAGAAACCGCTTATAAATGATGGCGTGCGTTCCACTCTGGAACGCATTCGGTACTTCCGGGTGACGTCATTTCCGCTATTGCGGACCAAGTGTAAAGCTTTCTATCGGATGTTTCGTCAGAACAGTGTTGCGAAAGTGCATGCGAGAAATACAAATACAATATAGTAATACAACGTATTTGATAAGTATTGGCCCAGCTTCGCCAATCTTTATGTTTCGCATTGGGAATCCTGTCATATCGCATTGGGCCAGACGCTGGGGGGGGAATCTTGTCCTATGGCGACGCTACATAGACGACGTCTTTATTGTTTGGGAGGGAGATCAGACCAGTTTGGACAACTTCATTTCATATATTAATCATAATGAATATAACTTAAGTTTCACCTCTACTTGTCATACCACACATATAGATTTTCTTGATCTCACTATCTATATAGAAGATAACATTTTGAAAACTAAAACTTTCTTTAAGAATACAGATTGCAACACTGCTATTGATTATTCAAGTTCTCACCACCCTATGTGGTTAAAAAATGTCCCAAAAGGACAATTTACACGTCTAAGACGCAATTGTTCAGATATAGACACCTTCAAAACCCAATCACAAATCATAAAAAAGAGATATATAGAAAAAGGATATGATCCAAAAATGATTGAGGAATCAGAACTTGCTTTAATTAATATAGATCGTGAGAAACTACTTGCTAAATCAAATGTCAATACTCTAAAATATTCAAAAAACAAAAATAAAAATGGAAATAAGTTTGATTTTGCTTTTGTCACCAAGTACCACTCCCAAGCTAGAGAGATCAAAAATATAATCAATCGTCATTGGCATATTTTGAAAAAAGACAATCTTCTGAATAATATTCTACCTAATAAACCAACCATAATTTATAAAAAGGCTGACAACCTAAAAAGCAAATTGGCTCCAAGCATACTTCCTGCAGTTAAAACCGTTCCTACACAACCCACACAGATTTTTTCTAATAAAATATTACAAGGCTTTTATAGATGTGGAAAATGTTCCACGTGTACCTTTCAAAAAAAGAATACCAACACTTTTGTAGGTACATATACACAACAAACATACCATATAAAAAAATGTATTCAGTGTTCCACCACCCATGTAATTTATTTATTGCAATGTGGTTGTGGAGCACAATATATTGGCCGAACTATTCGAAAACTTCATGTCAGAGTATTAGAACATTTTCAAAATATAAGAAATAAAAAACTAGATCATAGTGTATCAAAACACTGCACTTACTGTCCACAATTTCAATTGAATACTTTTTTGGCAATTGGGATAGACAAAATAGAAAAACACTGGAGAGGAGGAAGCATTATAACTACGCTTAATACAAAAGAGGCTCAGTGGATCTTTAATTTGAAGACTTTAAAATATGGCCTAAACCAAGAAATAGATCTAGCTGGACTTATTTAATATTTAATTTTAATTTTAATTTTTATATTTATTTTTATATTTATTATTATTTTTATTTTTTTATTTTATTTTTTATTATTTTCATTCTCATTTCATAACTCTATTGTATTTTTATTCTATTTTTATTTTCATTTTAATTTTGGGGGGCGGGGCCGGACCGCCAACGGGATCAGACGTGCTCTGTCTGAGCTCCCGCTTTGGGGGACCGAAAATCGGCGCAAACTGGAGGCAAACTCTCCCTATCAACCGGCAACGGAGACCAAGCGGAGCCCCAGACCCTGGGGTACGAGGAGATACCCCTCAAGACCCTACCTGGGACCTACAGTAACCCGAAGAAGGCCCGAAGCGTGTTGGAGCTTGAGCCGGGAAGAGACGGCCGCTCTCCTGGGTCTCCGGTTGGGGTCCGGCCTCCTCCCCCCCCTCTGGACCGGGGGGGTCATCCCGGTCTACATCTACACCAGCAACTCCTATCACCCCAAGCCAGGCGGCAAACAATCACCCTGCTGGGGAAAACTCACCGGCAGCACCCTCCCAAGATGGCCGCCGCACGCCAGCCACATGTTGAAGTACCCACAGACTGGAACTTGCACACAGAGGACACCATCCAGCGCCATCTGAGCACCACAGTAACCTGCTGCAGGGATGTGTCAGCTCACTACACTACGTTACACAAAGTGAGGTTAGTGGCTTATGTGTGGGGCGGAAAAATTTCTTTGTGCGTGTGGAAAGCACCATCACTCTCCTGAACACAACCGCAGGCCACACGTCTAAGATGGCGGCAGCCCTCATCACGAAATCTCAAACAGACAAAGCTGACTCACATATCAATGCAGCAAGCGGCTTACAGGAGCTGTGCAGCGACCGAGCAGCAGAAACTGAGGAGGCTGGTGGCAACCAAACCACAGAAGCAATCAGGGGAGAGTGCCCTACGACAAGAAGCCTCACTCACTCCCCTAAATGCCAAGCACCTGCACACAGAAAGGAGCGGCGGCTGTACGACACCTGAGCATATTGCTCCAGCCCTTCCTAGCCTCCAGCCAAGACGGAACGACCCAGCAACAAGAGATAAGGGCTTGACGGCACGGACTGACCCGGGGACTACACCTATCAGGAAAGCATTACCAGCCCCTTGCCCAGTCGCAACCACTCTGTCAGGCATCCCTGCCGCCCTCACCACCAAGGGCCACCTGCAGTAGAGCCCATCCTGATTTACTATGCCGCAACTTACAATCCCCTGGCATTTCAGATCTAAAGCACCCAATAAGCTGGCGAAACATTTTAGTTTTTAACTCCTTTTTTTTTTTTTTGTGTGTTATAAGCATGTGTAACCAATTAAGCCTCATTGTTTAAAACGTTAATATGTTATGAGACACATTCTCTACGCCTGCTCTATGAGTCGGCTTTATAAGCCTGATCTCTAAACCTGTCTTATAAGCCTGATTTCTAAATCTGATATCTAAACCTGATCTCTAAGCCTGACTCATAAGCCTGAGACATAAGCCTGTTTTCCAAGCCTGATTTATAAGCCTGTTTTATACGCCTGTTCTTCAAGCCTGTTTCATCTTAAATATAACTCATTTTAATTTTTTGTTTTTATTCATTTTTCCGATATATTCGAAGGACGAAACTAATACCTGTTCTCTATTTACAGATAGATTATTTATCTCCTTTGAAACATTGATGTATTATGAAGTATATTCCCTCATGTCTTCTGTACAAGTGTTGGGCATGATAATATCTCTCTTTTTCCTTTATAAGTCAATACACATTTTTTCTCCCCCTCTCCTTTCTTATTTCCCCCCCTCCCTTTTTATAGAGATTTTCCATCAAATATATAAAAATATAACATAAAATAAAATATAATATATATATATATATATTTTTTGTGGATAAGGATTTTTTTCTATATGAATATCATTTTATATGCAGGAATATATGCCTTCTTTTGGAGGATTTATGTATATACAAGTATGTGCATGTGATTTGTAGATATGTGTATGTGTATTTTTATATATATATATATATATATATATATATATATATATATATATATATATATATATATATATATATACATTCCCTGTAACTCTTTATGCATACATTTATTTATATATAATTTTTTTGCATGTAATGTGTTCCTGTATAATCTTTCTTAAATCCACATATTCCCAAATTCACTGAGAAAATATATTAATTCTGATCTGTCTTTATTTCAAATGAACTAAAGATGTTAAAATGCCCAATACTTATCAAATAAGTTGTATTACTATATTGTATTTGTATTTCTCGCATGCACTTTCGCAACACTGTTCTGACGAAACATCCGATAGAAAGCTTTACACTTGGTCCGCAATAGCGGAAATTACGTCACCCGGAAGTACCGAATGCGTTCCAGAGTGGAACGCACGCCATCATCTGTAAGCGGTTTCTTCATTTTCCAGCGGTCATATAGGAATATAAGTTTTTTGAATATTTTAGAGTATTGACATTTGATTTAGCAAGTAGTTTCTCACAATCTATATTAATTAAAGAGTCTGGCCCAATGCGATATGACAGGATTCCCAATGGGAAACATAAAGATTGGCAAAGCTGGCCCAATACTTATCAAATACGTTGTATTACTATATTGTATTTGTATTTCTCGCATGCACTTTCGCAACACTGTTCTGACGAAACATCCGATAGAAAGCTTTACACTTGGTCCGCAATAGCGGAAATGACGTCACCCGGAAGTACCGAATGCGTTCCAGAGTGGAACGCACGCCATCATTTATAAGCGGTTTCTTCATTTTCCGGCGGTCATATAAGAAGAACCCCCTTTGGAGTATCATCTCATATCCCTGAGGAAGTCCAAGAAGGACGAAACGCGTTGGACCTGTTCATCTAGTTCACATGAACTTTTGTTTTTACTTATTTACTTTATTTTAATTTTGACTGCTGCAACTGTCTGCTATTTCCTGCCGTGATCCGATTGGCTGATTTGCATGGAGACCACCTTGGTGTGGAGACAAGCTGTCTTTTATTTGCAACATTGTAAGTGCAATATTTGTAATAAATTGTAATACTTTTTATACAATCTGCACCATCATTTCTCTTCCTTTACTTTGAGTGAGCAAAGAATATTGATCATTCTACATCAGGAGTTACATCGCTGGAAGTCCATTCCATCGCTATTATTCCCTATTAGGGGAGATACGCCTGAATTCATCTTGATTTTGTGAGTTCTCTACCACCCCCACCTTTCATATGTGTTAACCATATTACACTATATATATTTTATATTCTTTCTATAGATATTCATATTGAATACATCTAAGATATCCAGTTTGTATCAATTTTTATTATCACTTTATGGTGAATCACACGTTTTTTTTCCTTTTGGTTTTTTTTTTCTTTTCTTTCATTATTATATTGTGAGTGTCTATAAGGGAACACTTTAAAAACCCTAGGTATTCTGTGTAATATAGCACCACAGTTAACTTTTTGTTCTTTCTCTCTCTCTCTCTCTCTCTCTTTCTCTATATATATATATATAGTTTTTTTCTAATATAAAATATTGGTCCTTTCAGAGTAAAACATTTAATTATACAGTAAGCATACTCACATGCAGACACAGACAATCTCACTGACTTATTGATACACAGTCTCATAGACAAACAATTTCACTAATATACATAAGCTCATTGGCATAAAAACACAAGCTCACTCACTAGCAGGCACACACACACCTTCAAGCAAGCTCACTCACTAGCAGGCACACACACACATGCAAGCAAGTTCACTCACTAGCAGGCACACACACACACACAGCTTAATGTAGTGGTTCTGGTGTCTGTAGCCTGTCCCTGCAGGCTTTTGAATGTAAACATTGACTTTTCAGAGAAAAGGAAGTGTTTACATTGCTTCCTAGTGACACCTCTAGTGACAGACACTCAGACGATCACTAGAGGCGCTTCCTGTGTCAGTGCAGATTGGCTGAGATCATCAAGCTTGATGATCTCAGTCATAGAGGCAGAGACCAGCACGACGTTGGAAAAAAAAAAGGTGAGTAAAACACTATTTTTTTAAAAACACACACAGACACCACGACTGACACACACACACACACACCACGACAGACAGACACACACACACACGCACACACCATGACAGACACACACACACACACACCATGACAGACAGACACACACACACGCACACACCATGACAGACACACACACACACACCATGACAGACAGACACACACCATGACAGACACACCATGACAAAGACCATGACACAGACACACACACACCATGATACAGACACACTGTGACACAGACACACACAACACAGACAGACACACACACACCATGACCCAGACAGACACACACAGGATGACACAGACAGACACACACACACCATGACCCAGACAGACACACACAGCATGACACAGACAGACACACACACCATGACACAGACAGACACACAGCATGACACAGACACACACAGCATGACACACACACCATGACACAGACACACACACGACACAGACACACACACCATGACCCAGACAGACACACACAGCATGACACAGACAGACACACACACACACAGCATGACACAGACAGACACACACACACACACCATGACACAGACAGACACACAGCATGACACAGACAGACACACACACACCATGACCCAGACAGACACACACAGCATGACACAGACAGACACACACACACACACACCATGACCCAGACAGACACACACAGCATGACACAGACAGACACACACACACACCATGACACAGACAGAGACACAGCATGACACAGACAGACACACACAGAATGACACAGACAGACACACACACACACACACCATGTCACAGACACACACACACCATGACAGACAGACACACACACCATGACAGACAGACACACACAGCATGACACACACACACTCCCACTGACATACATACTTTTTGGTACCTGTGGGTGGGCACTGATAGCTGTGCTGGCGGCCGCATGGAGAGCTTGGATGTTGGCCGCAGGGGAAGCTCTTCTTGCGGCCGCTGGGGGAGCAGGCTGTTCTGTCTCTGCTCCCCCTCCCTCGCGTGCAGCTTAATGAGACCGGGGCCGGAATATGATGTCATATTCCTGCCCCGGTCTCTTTCTAGCGCGCGAGGGAGGGGAAGCAGAGACAGAACAGCCTGCTCCCCCAGCGGCTGCAAGAAGAGCTTCCCCTGCGGCAGACATCTAAGCTCTCCATGCGGCCGCAGGACACCCACATGGCCTACCGGCCCCAGGTGCCGACGGCCCACCGGGAAATTTCCCGGTATCCCGGTGGGCCAGTCCGGCCCTGAGAAACACCGTTTGAGGTTCAGGAAGTCTGTCCCTATACATACTGCTATTGTGTGAATGATTCAATTTATATAGGGAAGTTATTCCCTCTTATGTCATGAGGTGTAGGGGGGCATATATTTAATAGAGCATGTTTTATTTAGTAGAAATATACACTGACCAGGCACAACAATAATACCACCTGCCTAATATCGTATAGGTCACCCTTTTGACCTCTAAATATTTCCTGTGGTATCTGGCAACAATACATTAGCAGCAGATCCTTTAAGTCTAGATTGGATTTGTTGTTCCAGCACATCTCACAGATGCTCATTTGATTAAAATCTGTGGAATTTGGAGGCCAATACAACACCTTGAACTCTTTGTCATGTTTCTCAAACCATTCCTGGACAATTTTTGCAGTGTTACAGAGTGCATTATCCTGCTGAAAGAGGCTACTTCCATCAGGGAACACCAATGCCATAAAGGGGTGTACACAGGCCAGCCTTAGGGGTGTGCGAGCTGTGCGGCCGCACAGGACGCCGTGGAGCAGGGGGAGCCCTGTGGCCGATACAGCTCACACATGGCCGGCTACCCGGGTGGAGGATTTCATTATTCTCCACCCGGGATTAGAAAAAAAAAAAAACTCCCAGCATTGCGGCGGGGCTTACCTTGCGGTAGGGGCGGAGCTAATTAACGACGGGAAGGAGCTAAAATGACGGCTGCATGGGAAGCAGGAAGGAGTCCCTGCTTCACAAAAAAACAGGCCCCAGGAGCTGCCTGCACTGCCTTCACTCCTCCCAGACCATAAAGGACAGAGGTAAACATGTATGACTGCCTGTGAGTATGTGTGTATGTGCAACTGTCTGCCTCTGTGTGTGTGTGTGAGTGTGGCTGTCTGCCTCTGGGTGTGTGAGTACGTGTGTGTGACTGTCTGAATGTAACTGTGTGTGTGTGAGAGAGACTGTATGTGTGGCTGTATGTATGTGACGGTCTGTCTGTACCTGTGTGTGTGTGGCGCTGCGAAGATTTTTCACACAAGGCGCCTAAGGCCGGCCCTGGCTGTACATGGTCTGTAACAATCTCTAGGTAGGTGGTATGTGTCAAAATAACATCCACATAAATACGAGGACCAAAGTTTCCCAGCAAAACATTGTCCAGAGCATAACACTGTCTCTGTCAGCCTGCCTACTTCCCATAGTTCATCCTGCTGCAATCTTTCCCCCCAAGTAAATGATGCAAACATCCACCTGATCTAATAAAAACAACACAAACGTGATTCATCAGACCAGACAATCTTCTTCCATTACTCCACAGTACAATTCTGACACTTACGTCGCCATGTTAGGCGCTTTCAGCGATGAATAAAGGGCACTTTGACCAGTCTGTGGCTCCATACACAGCAAACTGTGTGGTACTGTGTTTTGACACCTTTCTCTCATAGTCAGAATTATGTTTTTCAGCAATTTGTGCTACAGTAGCTCTTCAAGAAACATAGAATGTGATGGCAGATAAGAACCCTTCGGCCCATCTAGTCTGCCCAATTAGTTTTTTTTTTTTAAATACTTTCATTAGTCCCTGGCCTTATCTTATAGTTAGGATAGCCTTATGCCTATCCCACGCATGCTTAAACTCCTTTACGGTGTTAACTTCTACCACTTCAGCTGGAAGCCTATTCCATGCATCCACTACTCTCTCAGTAAAGTAATACTTCCTGATATTATTTTTTTTTTTTTTATAAATTCTTTATTTTCAGAGTTTTAAGTCTTTCAGACGTATGTGAGGGATACAGAATGTAAAAGAGGGATGGGGTACAAATACGAGTCTTTCAATACAGTGAGTCAATCATTATTTTTATGAAAAGAGGTCACATAGGCTGGAATATCGTTACTTTAAATGCTAAGTGTTGCGGTCAGTCGTCATTCTCGTTCCCAAAAATATGGGTCGGTAGGTGTTTCAAGTAGAGGAGTTTCAGTTTTGACAGCACTATGCGGCCTTGTGGTGTGTATTTCCAGAGGGGTACTGAGATGGGTTGGGTTTGTGGGGGGGGGGGGGGGGGAGGGGTGAGGTACATCTCTATACCTGATATTATTTTTAAACCTTTGCCCCTCTAATTTAAGACTATGTCCTCTTGTTGTGGCAGTTTGTCTTCTTTTAAATATAGTCTCCTCCTTTACTGTGTTGATTCCCTTTATGTATTTAAATGTTCCTATCATATCCCCCCTGCCTCGTCTTTCTTCCAAGCTATACATGTTAAGTTCCTTTAACCTTTCTGTAGCGGAATGCAGTAAGCCTGTCCTGCAAAATGTCTATGTGACTGTATTCGTTCTATTTTTTCCTATGTTGAAATTGCTATTCGTCTATTTAATATGTGAATTGTATGTTATTCGGTAGTTTCCATCCGTACTATATGCTTATGGAAACTACCGAACGGAGGGACCACCCCGGAGAGAAGTGTGCCAGCAATTAAGGTTCACATTCTTTCCAAACCGCAAGTTAACCGGCTCATTAACATTGTATCTGGGTGGCCGCCATTCGGCATGCGTACACGTGGCGGCGGCCATCTTACGCATGAAAATCTCAGCGGTGTTCGGTTGTTTGAGTGTCCGATTTGAGTTCCAGACACTCGACAACCAAACACCGCTGAGACCTCCAGAGCTCCGTAACTGCCGAACGGAGAGACATAACGAATCCCCATTCGGTAGTAATAAAGTACCGAATGAGGGAATCACTATCTATGTGAATTAAAGTATGGATGGCAATTATAAAGGTCTGTTTTAACTGCCGAACGGAGACCGACCGCAGGGCCCAATCTCATGGAACCCTTTTCGGATACCAACTCGTGTGCGGTCGGTCAAACTTCACCTTCCCGTAACTACCGAACCACTGGTCCGATCTGGGTGAATTTTGGATATTATATTCACCCAGATCAGGGCTACCTAGCGGTACCCTAATATTAATGTTATGTGATGGTTTAGGGGTACATCCAGGTTTGGGGTAAAGTACTGTACAAGTTAAGGGGATTATGACTCACTCTGAGGGGAGGAGAGGTGTGGGAGGTAACAAGCACTGTATTGGTTATTGTCCTAATTACTGTAGTTCCCTCCCTTGCATGGGAGCAGGCTTTATAAGAAACCTTGGAATAAACGATTGTCAGTTCTACTCCTGAAACTGTGTGTCGTCCAGTTATTGGGAGTGCTGTGGGGATATTGCTGTACCTTTTTACCTGCTGGAAACTCTGCTGTGGATTTACTATTGACTTGTTCCTGAGCCTCCCTGGGATCCAAAGTGGAGAATAGCTGTGAGAAATCAGCTCTCCGCTACACTTTCCTTGTAAGTTGTATCCTGCAGTCCATGAACCAGTTTAGTAGCCCTTCTCTGAACTCTCTCTAAAGTATCAATATCATTCTGGAGATACGGTCTCCAGTACTGCGTACAATACTCCCAGTGAGATCTCACCAATGTTCTCTACTTCTCTATTTCTATTGCTAACACCTCTCCCTATACAACAAAACATTCTGCTAGCATTTCCTACTGGTCTATTACATTGTCTGCCTACCTTTAAGTCAGCAGAAATAATCACCCCTACATTTCTTTCCTCAGATGTTGAGGTCAGGACTCTATCAAATATTCTGTACTCTGCCCTTGGGTTTTTACGTCCAAGATGCATTATCTTGCACTTATCCACATTAAATGCCAGTTTCACTTATCCACATTAAATGCCATATTTTTCTAGTTTACCTAAATCATTTGGCTTATCCCTCCTGGAACATCAACCCTGTTACATATCTAGTATCAGCAAAAAGACATACCTTACCATCAAGACCTTCTGCAATATCACTAATAAAAACATTAAAGAGAATGGGTCCAAGTACAGATCCCTGAGGTACCCCACTGGTGACAAGCCCATGCTTCAAATATACTCCATTGACTACAATGTCTGATTTGGACACCCATGACCCTGACAGCTGTTGTCTTACCTGCACCACTTTTGGTAGGCACGAACGATTCCATAAATATACAATAGTATAGCAAAATATGGGATACAGCTGTGTACGTAAAAGAAAATATAACAAACAGAATAGTGTAGAATTGTTTAGTAATACAAGGTATGACACGCTGAGATTGCACGCTCACAGCATGTAGTCGTCTGTAGGATGCCTCCCTGGGTGGAGTTGCGTGGCTAAATAAGACTTTCCTTTTCCTGCTCTTTATGGACTTCCAGGAGCCAAACGAATCAGGAATGGTGTAAAAATTCATTTATTTTACACCTTACCCGATTCCGGTTTAAGTTGGCTCCTTCGGAAGGGCCACCTTGGGAAGCTGATTTTCAAGTTGTTATATTTTGTGTTTTTTTGCTTTATACTAACCACTCCATACTAGGAACACCGCACAAGACTTGCCATTAAGTTGTTAAGCCATCACTATATGGCCCTTATCAAAGTCACTCAGATATTTCCACTTGCAAATTTCTCCTGCTTTCAAAACATGAAATTCAAGAACCGACGGTTTGTTTGATACATGCCATCGTAATGACAGTTATTAATATTACCCGTCAGTGGCTGTTTGGACGTCTTGAGCCATGTGTTCACTACCCCACTGTTTAGTAGATATGAACATACCCGTTTTTTTTACTCCTGCTTCCCCTGTTCTTGGGGATGTTTTTTTCCTTCAGGTGGTGGTTTTAGGGGGGTTCCTGTCAGTTTGTTCCCCCTTGCCCGCCCCCACTCCATGGCGCCATTCTGTTAGCCAGGCTACGGGCGCTCCGCTCGGGGTGTCAGGAGACTAGCCGCATGCCGGCGCCCGTGGTCTCTCGCGGCCGTACGCAAGTTTCCCGGCGGCCGGACCAGCTCGCGCACGTGGCCACCTCACGGCCGGCTCCCTCACAGAGCCACGTGGATCCGACCGGTGGTCGGACATCAAGGGTTTTTCTCCCGCGGGGATCCTGGCTGTGCATGCTGAGCCAGTTTGCCAGATAGATCGCATTTGGTTTTCTTATTTAGGTTAATGGATCCACCGTGTCTATATCCAAGTGTTCAAGTTCTATTAAGGCACACTTTGTGCACTTCTTTTACCAGTTGGATAAGACTGAAGCATAGGATGTGTGAAAGTCTTATTTTAGGTTGCACACTTAACCCCTTAAGGACACATGACATGTGTGACATGTCATGATTCCCTTTTATTCCAGAAGTTTGGTCCTTAAGGGGTTAATCAGGGGTTTCTTATGTCCCAATCCCTGGGCTTCAACATTTAGGCCCTGGTTCATCTCTGTAGCGGAGATGAGACTATTCAAGTATGATATTCACTGTCATTGGCAAAACCTGTCTCTGGCTCCAACTGGTATGGGAGACCAGTCTCTGCTGACATTAATTCAATTTTATCAGGTTTCTGTGACTAAGGGAGTTGGAAGGTGGTCCCTTCCAAGCCCAATAAGGGGGTGCATCGAGTTGGCAATTGTTTACCCTACTACTGTAATATACCATGGGTGCAATACCCTTCAGGTGGTATGCTGAGGATGCATAATGTTGATGAAGAATATCAAACAGGTCAGCATGTTCATATGCATACCCAGTTTCACAGTTAAAAATAAATAAAATCGCCAATATATTGTGATTTAATGGACAATATAATCACTACATATATCCACTACAGCTGGAATACCACTATTTTGCCTGCTGGGTATTTAGGGACTGCTAGTCCCAGTTAAGGTTTATTCGCACAGTTTACACTGTCTAAGAGGGTTGGCGTCTGGGGGTCCTAGGTCACAGGGTACCCTGTAGATTTACAGATATTTAGGGGTCTCTGCCTAAACAGGGGTCCCTTATTACTCATTTAGACGCAACCAGGATTGGCCGGCTATGACTGTGCCCCATTGATTGGCCTGCTAGGTCTGTGCCCCATTGATTGGCCTGCTATGTCTTTGCCCATTTGATTGGCCTGCTATGTCTGTGCCCATTTGATTACCCTGCTATGGCTGTGCCCATCGTTGGCCTGATCTATCTATGCCCAGCCCCCTTTTGGCCGCAGGCCTGGGGGAATATCATGGAGGAGAGCTGAGTACCCACTATTGACATGGAGATGGGTGGATGTCCAGGCAAACACTACTGCCATGCTATCTAAAAGGACACCAGTTTAGGGGCACCTGAGTATGATTGGAAGGGTGAAGGCCCTAAACCTCATGCCCTGGGGGGTAAGGTTTTTATGAAGATCCTGGGCACACAGCCATGGTTTACTCCAACCCGGCGACGGCACATCTCCAAGGGGATTCTCGCAGTAGCAGGGTCCAGTGCTCGGACGACGACAGGGGAGCACGGTTTCCCTACCTTTGAAAACTACCCTTTAGCATAGTTTCCGGTATCATTCTTAGGTATGGGTTGTTATTCCTACGTCATGTTTAGCTTCTGGCCCTTTCAGTTGAGTTTACTTGACTTGCTTTTCAGGTCTGCTATTTACCGACTCGCTGAGGTACGTATTGTCCTATATCTACATTTTTGTTTTCGTGCCTTCCTATATTCCTAGCGCTCGGGTCGTCGAGAGGCCTGACTTGACCTCCTCTGACCTCCCGAGCTCTCGTGGATCGCGGAGAACGTCTCCAGCTTTCCTCAGACTACCGATGGTCATCCTGGATCCCGCGCACGTGCACGGGATCCGGGCGGTCCGTTGGTAGTTTCCATCATTGTTTCCGAAGATTGAATTTTCTCAACATCTCTTTCTGTTATAAGGATGGATACGGGCGAGGTTGTATACTATTCCATCTACCGTCGGTCTGGTTTATTACCAGCTGATTCCATCTCTCAGGTGAACGATTCAAAGATGTCTCGTGGTCACAGAGAGACCCACCTCAGTCTTATGCTGGTATTAGTAAATGGTGTACCCCTGCTGTTGGTCACCCTGAGTCTCTAAAGGACTCTAATCTGGATTACTAGAGGGTGCAGCCCCCATCTCCTCGACCCGAGACTGATATCTTTTATTTTCATGCGCAGAGAACGAACCCCTCTCATATATGGAACCGGACACTGAGTTGTTATTAGAGGGCGCGGCCCTCCCTCTACCTCATCCGAATACTGAGCTGGATGCAGAGGACACGTTTTGAGTGACACATTCTCGTAGAGGGAACCGGACACGGATGTACACTCTAATGTTTGGTTATTAACGGGTCGGGCCCGCTCATACTATCAGCCGGACGCTGACACAGAGTTCGGTCACATTATTAGAGAGTGCGGCTCTCTCACACACTCAACGCACTACGGTACCGTCCATTTGTTCATCACACAGGCTTGTACCTGTACAGGACAACGATGACTGCATGTGTCCCTCCTGCATTCTATTATACCTAACGGCCGTGCTACCGATTTTCGTTATAGAGGGCTGCCTAATCATGCAGGGTATACATATTTAGACTGGATCCCTCTATTTCACCTCCTATAATGGATTTACTGGATCTGGACCACTGTATCCCACAGGTATTACGGGGGGAGATTTCCCGCGTATTTACACACACTCCTGGAGGCGGTACAGCTAACGGATGAGCAACGGGTATTAAGAGTGCAGGTTTTCATATATTCTGCGCTATATCTAACAGACAATTGCATTCTGTTTCAGATATCCGGACCATTGCGAGCAGACTGCGCAGACAGATTTTTCCCATGTCAAGGGGACATGAGATCCTGAGGCCTTCATGGAGCAAACGGGCACTGCGTGCTCGGGTAACAAGACTAGGGAAGGCCACTACCCGATCTGCAGGTACACCGTACTCATGGATCACATGGAAAGACCGGAACCCCAGTTGACGGGGGTTCCCTGGTGATTACAATCTTGGGATAAAAGGACAGGACTGCCCCCACTCCTCTAAGCACATATTAAGAGAACATGGTTCGGAGATGGAGGGCCGTCAAAGGAACCGTCTTGGTTTGGGTTATCAATAACCCACCTTTTCAACTACCATCAAGGAGACCTACGGTGGACTCTATGGAGGAACCAGGTGTGCTCCCGACTCCTACACGGATGTCAAAGTTGGGACGCAGGCTAACGCTGGAGTACTGCTCAGGATGTGACTCAGGGCAACCGGCATTCTCAAACAGGACAACACTTGCTCCAGACGGTTGAAAATGGAGCCTTGTTTTTTCGTTATCTACTCTCTGGAGCCACCTGTCAAGAGTGAAGGGACTTTACGCATTGCCTGAGTATTAGAGAACGCTATGTTTTCGCGGGACTCCAAGTTAAGAAGGGAGGTATCCCTCTATAGGGAGGCCGGGACTTTGGTTCTCACATTCCTCGTTTCTTTGACATAGGGCCTACCCTGGAAGATACGTGCCCGGACAGTCAGGGGTACAGGGAACTAGGGGTCCCACTATATTAGACCTGATCTTGTTGGTGGAGTGTAGCCAAGGAACCCCTACACGAATTTTGGCAAGTCTGGCATGGAACAGGATCGTACAATGGGTAATCAGGTTATTTTACTCTCTCACTACAGCATGTGAGGACTCTTCCTTGTTATACAGGTCCCAATCACCATTGGATCCGGACATCTTATCACTCTTAGACGATGACATATCTAGATGGAAATCTCAACTCCGGTTTACGTTCCCATCCTTTTGAATATTTCCGCTATTAACAATCCCCAGAATAGTTGTCACCGTTCCACTACACAAGTTCAGTTTGGGACCTTGATTGGACGTCCTTTTAGGAGTCCTTTCTCTACCACAGCTGCGGATTGCACAGTTAATTTAGAATATTGGAATCACTTAGGATACGGCTAGTTTGACCACACTCTTGCCTGCATAATAAATGTATTCTCGGATGAGACATCTCACCAGGTAAGTCATAAGAGAACGAAAGGTCCTACTCGGTTCTGTTACGGAATTGGTGGTGGACTTAGACGCATTCCTTGTGGTTGGAGATTTGCCTGCAAGGCCACGTCGCCTGGTGACCCTGGCACGATCGGAGGAGCCACCTTCCACATCAAGAGTTGAGACATGGTGGCAGTTTCTTCTCGCGGCCCTTAGTCCGCAAATGACCTTCGACATTTTACAACTACAGGGAAATGGTTAAGAGGTCAGCTTGGCAGCTCATGGACCGGCTGCTAGGAAACAGGTCGCAACCCCACGTACAATGGAACTATCTGCGGATAGTGTTTTTTCCGTATATAGGATGCTTCGTCAGCTGGCATCCTCATCGAGAAACAAACAGCGTTGGATTTGTTGACCGAGCGTTAAAACAGCAAATACGAAGCCTCCTGTCATGTTATAAAATTGTAGATTATGCTAGCTTTAGTGTACCTATAATCTTAATTTTATTCATGACAGGAGGCGAGTATTTCCCACCCGTTCTTATCACTCCCTTGTTTAAATTGAATAGTTTGGATTAATCAGGTACGTATGCAACTCTGCTTGTTGTCTCTGCTACCTGTCACCTGTTCTTAGGTCTGTTTTTCATAAGCAGGGTTGGGATATCTTCTTTTTAAGGGAATTTTGGTTTGCTACATTGAGTACCTACATGTTTATTCAGAGTACATTTCATTGCATAATCAACCTGTTCGATTCTGTTTTTCTCTCGTTTCAGTTAACAGTCCATCAACGGTATCTGGTGTGACAGTTCTTCTTGGATGGTGGACATTGTTGTATTCATCGTATCCAAGACTTCGTTTCTTCCCCATTATGTTTTCTGCCTTTTTTCTGTTTTTGTCGCAGCTTGGAAGAGGAAATGATACACAGGGAGGGGAGTTTTATAATACCTAACTTTTTTTCTGATTGGTTGTTTTTCTGTGCTGCTGTGGAGTTCTAGTAAAGAGAGACTTAAGCAAATACTCGCCTCCTGTCATTAATAAAATTAAGATTATAGGTACACTAAAGCTAGCATAATCTACAATTATAAATCTTTGCAAGACTCTGAGCAATTGTCTGCCGCTTGAGTTATGCTCCATTGAGCTAAACAACTAAGAAGTAACAGGACTGGTCATCGGATTGACAGCCAGGGAGTGTAACAAGGTTTATAAGTTTAGAAAAGTGCCAATTTAAATGGAAATCTGCATTTGTAAAATTAAGAAATAAAAACAGATTACACACTTTTCAAACATTAAGCACTTCAGCAAGTTAAAGTGCTTTAGAGGTCTGGACTGTCCCCTTAAAATGACTTTGATTACGCAGCCCTAGCCACAGCTCCCTTGGCCTACCTGCCCTAAAAAGTGTCTAAATATATTTTGCTTCCCTCATTGCACATTTTGTGTAATTTAGAATTTCCTACTCTTACTCTCTTAATAGCGCTCCAGAGCCTCATGCATATGATTAAAGTTCAATTAACATAACAGTAGGTAAGAACTTCTAAAAGAACACTGTGCTGTAAAATCTGATTGAAACTTAAACCATTTTTCATGGAGGCTGTGTGAATAACAAACAGGGAAGTGGTGGCAAATACTGCATAAACAGAAGATTTAACTCCAAAATGGCAGAGACTTGAGCAGTGAAACGGCAGAGGCCAAAGATTTGTACGTCAAAACTGCTTAGTTAAGCTAATGTTTTGGTGGTTCGAGTATCCCTTTCTGGGGGTTAAACAGTTTATCAGGGGTTTAACTCAAAAATGCTTTCAACTGTGCCCGTTCTCCTGGCCCCTCTGTTTCCTGAGACTCAAATGTGGAATCCTTCCCATAGACCAAGGGTAGCCAACCTGCGGTAGTCCACAACTCCACATGTTGTGGACTTCAACTCTCTTGATGCTTTGCCAGCATTATAGCGGCAAGAGCATCACAACATCAGGAGTGCCAAAGGTTGTCTATCCCTAGATTGTGGTGATAGGCTGAGAGCATCAGTTGCTGCTCTCAATCTATCAGTGGTAACCCACAGAGGAAAACGCTTTAGAACTGTAGGTATGTTTCTAATTAGATGTGCATTTCCATTGTAAAATCCCACAAATTCCAATTAGGCAATAAAAAGCAAAAAAAAACCAAAAAAAAAAACCCTGCTTTGTAGTGTTTATGGTGCAACTGGACAACAGTAAAAAAAAAAAAAAAAAAAAAGGAGGGATTGTACAGAAACCTTAACTGTATAACTACATGGATGGAATAAGAAAGGATTGCAATAATAAGCTGCAAGTGCTGTAGCAGAATGTGGTTGTACTTGTTAGTTGCATTCCTTTTGCACAGCAAAATCACTGTTGACAGAAAGGGCTTTGGTTGTCTGGGATCATGTAAAGGGCTGCTGGAATCAACACAAATTGCATGCTTGGTCATTCAAATATTTGTAGAAAAATAATCTGGAGATGAAACGCCTCATTATGATTTTAGAGTCAGAGGACACCGGATGTTGGGGAATCCTCTTGTTTTTAATCAAAAATATTTGACAATAAACCAGAAGCACTGCCGCCACAGCCTCCTTGCACCATAACCACTACAATAAGCTTCCTTATACATTTTCTACAATTACCTGTTTAGTAAAAAAAAATAAAAATAAAAAAATCTTGTGGTGACCAGTGGATAAAGGAACATTCTTGGGGCAAACAGGTTAAGGTCCTTGCAGCCACTTGGGACTGAGATATGAGACGTGTTATAAAACTATTTTTTATCCTTCTGCATGAACTATATGTAAATAAGGAGGACAATTAAATTTTTCAACATTTTACAATCAAAAAAGAGTCTAAGTCGTTGTAAAGTAACAAATGTTTAATTTAAAATGACGGCAGTGCAAGGTACAGCTAAGTCCATCCCGTTCCTCTGTGTGTATTTATTATAGCAATAAAACAAGAGTACAGGACATGAAATTATCCAATTACTTGTCAAACACAAACAGAAAACAAGATGTAAAAAAAATTCTGTATCGAAGGATGATGGTGGTTCAATATATAACAATGACAAGACAGTCAAAATAAGCATATTAAAAAATGTCCTTATATCAAAATGGTATACAATGTACAGAAATTCAATTAAAAAAAAAAATGACCTGGGCTTCCCAGTTGCTAAAAACAACTATTGTTCCACAATACTCCTTTTTATCCTGGTTTCGCATAAATTACATATTTTCAAGGTTGTATGCCTGGCGTATATTTAGTGTGTCACGAAGCATTAGGTCTCGCAGACGCCATAAGGCATTGGCCATAGTTGTATGTGCACCTTTGCTCTTTAACCAGTGGGAAGGAAGCCGACTCTCCTGCTCTTTGGACAAATGGATATCTCGACGTTTAGCTGGAAGAAAAAAAAAAAAAACATGCTAATTACATTTTTATCTAATCAAAGGCATCAATTAGGGTAGGGCAGAGTGCCCATTGTGTCCACTGCTGGACGGGAAAGTGCAGCCTCTGGTCTCACTCTCTGCGGGGTGCGGATCTGGTGTATGTCTCCATGATCTCAAGGCAGTACAGAGACCTCGTGAGCGCCATTACACAAGGTCTGCACCAAGCAGATGGTGAGACTATAAGCTCTCCATACTGGATCACCAGAGATGTGAGCGCGGACCCACTGAAGGGCAAGCTACCGGAGCTGTTTTGCACGTTTTTTTATTTGCTCTGGATTAAGTTTAAAAGTGAATCCAGACGTGAACCCCTTGTTCACGGTACCTAGAGGGGTATCAGCTATACCTCACTGACAAGGCCCAACAAGGCTGTAATGATCCTCTGGGGTTGCGGTATCTCTTGTGCAGAGAGAGAGAGAGAGGCTCTTTTGTGTAACATCAGTCTGACATGTAACTGGCCTAGGTTTGTAATGGCACAAGATAAACTAAAACCAGCTTGAGATCTGAGCAGCCACCCATCGAAGGGCAGGCTACTTGAGCTGTTGTCCATTCTCTGTATTCTCTTGCACTCTGATTTTGTGCTCTGTCACGGACCCAATTGATTTCACACATATTTTTACTTCGGCATACAGCACGCACATTTCTTTCAGAAGTCCTTTGGGGTTTTATTTTTTTCTTACGTTAGCTATATATTTGTGCATATGGTCATATGGAATTTTATCGTACACTACTATTATTATTATTATTAAGTGGACCCTAATACAGTTTGTTATCTCACCGATTCTTATCCATGAGGTTTGTTATCTCTAATATATGATCATATAGTGATGATTACATATGCATAAGAATATTGCAGCATCATAAATACTAAACAGAACTGTTGCCTTGATTTATTTACTTAGATATGTCTTACATTTGTTTTTTAGAAACATTGCTTATGACATGCTATGTTGTAGTTCATCCATGTAGAGCTAGGTAAGTACATTTAGTTCTCGTATGTATGTAATGTAATTTTTATTATTATGCATGCTTTACTATGATAATTATTTTACACATGGCTCTATTGTTTGCTTGTGGTTTTATCATATAGATAGAATGCATCTTATTATATTTGGCTGTGGGTTTGTATCTCTTTTTATTCCCCCACACTACATCTCCTTAACATACACACTACATCCCCAGCAAAAAACACACTATATTCCATAAATACACTGCATCTCCTATATAAACACACACTCACCTCTCTCAACTGTCCATAGACACATATACTACACAATTAACACAAAATAAATAAATCTATCTACACATACTACACCACAAACAGCCCCCCATAACACACAAGAAATCACACGAGAAGCCATCAAAACACATTTACAATATCGTTTCCTATGATATCCCACTTACCAGAGATGTATGTTTTCATAATATATAAATATACAAGTAATGTGATGTCTTCCGTGCTAAATACATCTAAAGGGGCATGATGTACCATATTCACTACAACTCTCTTTAGTGGTTATGGTGCCAAAATTCCCATGGAGCAGTACCTCAGTAAAGGGTTACAATGCACGCAGCTGCTTTCAGCCTACTCCTTACTCAAGTGTACATTCTGTATCTGGATTAGCTATATACATTTTCTGGAAGTGTTCAGATCATTCATTGGCACCGGCACACTCCAAGCTTTATGGTGCTTAAGTGCTCCTTTACCATATTGAGAATTTGGAAATGTCTATGGTCCGAAAACCTTGATCTCCAGGATGTTACTGGATGACCTGCTCAACAATAGTACATCACTCCTCACTCATTCAAAACCTACGGTTTTCTCCAAGCAAAATGACCTATGTTTGTATGCATTCTCACCTGCCAGTGTCTGATCCCATTTACTAATGCAATTTGAGTCTGCAGTCAGACCCTCAATGTATTTCAGGTAGGCTTCAGAATGTAGCAATCTTTGAGTCCGTGGAGGAGGAGCCACAAATACTGGGGTGGAAGGTTGCTGCATGACTGGTTGATTTATTGGAACTTGACCTGGATAAGGGGGCGGGGCCTGCTGACTTTGTGGAACAAGAATTCCCATCTATAAAGCAAACAAAGATGTCACAGAGTATAATGCATTTTAAAAATCAACCACTATAAACTGATGCACTGAAAATATTAGCTTTTTTTTTTACTAATTGATAAATGCATAATTTTGTTCAGAGACATTGATGCTGCATTTTTGAAAAATACATGTTTCTAATATGATTTGACCTCCCTAATTTTTTTTGTTCTTTTTGACCAATAAAAATGTGTTTCCTTTTTAAAGACCTCACAAAAGGACAAAAAATTCCAGACATGGTCACTATAGTGTGAAGATGGTCACTAAAGGGACACTATAGTGTGAAGAAATGTGCCTGAACCACCATGCCTCCCTTGAATAAGGTATTTTACTTACCATTTTTCCAGCACAGCGCAGGTCTCTGTGTGGGTGGCCCAGCTACAATCATCAAATTTGACAATCTCAGCCAATACAATGTTTAGAGTCTATTGAACATCAGTGCCTATTAGCATCTCCTCATAGTCAAGCACTGGATCAATGCACCTCTATGGGGAGTGTGAAGATGCTGAACATCATGTGCAGCACCTCTGGCGTCTGTCTGAGTGATTGCCACTAGAGGTGTTACATTAAAAAGCCTACACGGACAGGCTGTAGACACCAGAACACAGACACATATTGTATCCAAACACCACAACAGCTACCTCCCTTCTTGCTTTCTATCTGATCCCTTTTTCCTCCAATAATGGCATGCATTAAAGATTATCCCTCTTTCATTTGCTCTTATTTTAGAACCATTTGTGTAATGCAGTTCCTTTTAATTACCCAAATAAAACGTTAGTTCTATACATTTTACCATACAACTAACAAAGTTCATGGATTACTTTTTTTTTTTGTTAAACTTATAAATTCTATCACAGCTAGTTTATAAAAATGTTTATTTCCCTCATAACCCCTACCGGACACCCTAAAAGCTACAAAATACATTGCTGCAGAGTGAGTTTGGCTAATAATATTGTAAAGCTGTCAGGAATTAGCCAGGAAATGATGGAGAGACCGTGAAAGGCAAGGAAACCATTGGGTCCTATTAAAAGGAAACTGTTAAAGGGTTACTCCAACCACCATAACCACTTCTGCTTTTAGGCAATGGTGGAAGGAGTCTGAATGTGCAGTGCCTTGGCTCCAAAGAAAGCACAATTAGATATTTGCACTTGTGTGCCGGTGGCTAGTTACACCCCCTGGCACACGTGACTTAGGCAGCCTAGTACTCTCTTCTGGACTGCCTAATATCAATTCTGTGCAAAAATAATAAGTCTCATCAGAGTGCACATCAAAAAGTCTTCTTGTTTTTTTAAAATTTTACATCCCCATTTCTCAATCCCCCTAAAATGACAGCCAATATGTATTACCTCATTACAAGACTGAAAATGTCTATTTAATTCAGACGTTTCATCATATCCTGAAGGTGCTTACAGATGAGTTCCTCATTTCCCCCCCAACATACAAAATAAACAAGTAATGGGACAAATTAAATTTTTTTGGGCAACAACTGATCTAGTTTTTAATTTTGTAATTTTGGAAGAGGCAATCAAAGTAAACCATGATCCTTTAGTTACTAATTGCACCAAACAATTAATTACTATAATTAAGGACCTATGGGCAT
The DNA here is from genome assembly GCF_036172605.1 of Pelobates fuscus. Classification (NCBI taxonomy): domain Eukaryota; kingdom Metazoa; phylum Chordata; class Amphibia; order Anura; family Pelobatidae; genus Pelobates; species Pelobates fuscus. Next base: position 187,412,665 of record NC_086323.1, read on the forward strand.
TAAACCCATTACAACATTTTTTATGGCTCCCCCGTGTTGCTTTTTGTTTGTTGCCAATAAAGTTTTTTTTTCTCCCCATTTACATTATTTTGGCATGTTTTTTGTTTTTTTCAGTGTACTGTCCATTACCTGATTCCCAGGATTGGAATTACCTTTCCCCTTGTTTTAAGTGAGTGAAGCTTTCTCTCGCATAACCATTTATTTAGTTACCACAACCTTTTTTTGAATGTTACATAATATATATATACACACACACACATTGCTGTATCACGGGCCCAACGCTTGTTCTATGGACTGTATCTGATTTACCCTATAATTATATGATTCCGATAATTTATACGTAACGTTTTCTATTGCAGTATATGTACCAATCTCTGTGAATGACAGCCCGCCTTTACCTGTTGATTATAAGGGTTGCTCCCAGTTGCAGATGAGCCAACCATTGACGGGACACCTTGTGCTATTACACCTAAAAAAATATATAAATAAATAAAATAAATCTTACTTTTAAATTTGATCAAACACACAATTAAACAGTGTGATAGGGTTGACAAAGGTAAAAAAAAATGGCACTTACATGCAAACTTTTAGAATAAGAATGTAAGTAGAGAATGTATAGGCATGTAACATTTGTCAAATGTTTAAGCAAGTACAAATAAACAGGGGAGACAAAAATGATAGAACATGAAATCATATAAAATCAATATAAGGCGTTATGCTGCAAATAACTTTTGTATTTATAGGACATCATGGCAGAAATGAGAATATCCTTTTATTATAATGGTTATTTAAACCTGTAAATCCTATTTTCAAAATCCATATGACACAGTGATGTGTGTCATATCATCCGACATTATTCTCTCTGTAATGCTCCGTCTGATTGACATGTGCAGCTGCTACTCAGCAGTGAAACACACGTTCGTTCTCAGGCAGATTAAAAGAACATTTTCTTATTTTTAATATTGAGAATAAAACACAAAACAACACACAACTATGCAGAGTGCTGTGTATAAAAACACATTCAGAGTACCATATCCCAAGAGCAAATTATCCTCTGTGCAGTGAGAGGATAGAGATGGGTCCAAGTTACACAACCAATCATTGCTCCTGGATAACCAGCCTTTAAAATTAATTTTCTGTTCCGCTGTTCGATATTGTAGAAGATCTTCTAGCTTATTCCTTTTGTGTTGCTATACAAGAGTATTGAATGTTTTTTTAATTTCAAACTATACACCAACTTCTACACTACAGTCTAAACTGTAGATTAATTGTATATGTGGTCTACACAGTCACATACCTACCGTCACACAATAAAATCACATGGTCACATAGCTTAAAAAGAAAGTGACCCGATGGATCAGTTCTTTAAGAAGACACGTTCAAGCTTGGGTTATGGATGTGGTTTTAGCTATGAAAGGTGAAAATGATGGGATGGTTAGAACATTCTTACCCTGTGGTGGGATGTTCGAGATGCCAGGCATACATGGTGGAAGGAGATGGGGTGGTGGAATCACCCCATGGTGATGAGGCTGCATGCTGCCCATACTAATAATGCCATCAACAGAGCCTTGCATGGGAGCCAGGCCAGGCGGGTACCCCCCTATCATGCCTTGAAGAACACAAATGTCAGACATGCATAAGTAACATGCAATATGAATGGATTAATAATAAACACATGCGCTAAACAAGGATTGTTTTAGTCTGGTAGGGAAGAAAAAAAAGTTAGTTTGGTGGCATTAATGAAAATGCAATCTAACAATGTTACATAGATGAAAATAAGAATTAGTAGCAGAATAAGGTTAATTTTCAGTTCTAGAATATTATGTGATAATTTCTTCAACTACAATAGGTAAATCTCCATGGCAACAAAGGGTTAATGCACGAGTACACATGAAATCTCTGGGCATCTGCCTTGGTAAGAGAGACTTGCTGCAGGTTAGGTGATGGATGTGGTCATGTTCTGAAATAGTTAAATGGACACTGCAACCACTTCATCTCATTGAAGTGGTTAGAGTATCTGAAGTTCTTTGGCGCCATCCTACCATTCAGTGTTAAACAGTTTTTTTTTTTTTAATATTCAAATGTTAAATGAGAGACCCAAGCTTGGGGTAATGAAAATGCATTAGTGTTCGCAGCAATGGGTGACTGAGTGTCAGTTGACTTCTTTCAGTCTATCACAGCAATCATTGCTGGTATGAATTGGTTAAGCTAAACAAAGGTGTGTAATATCTGGGGGGCCAGGTTGTGAGTGGTCAGTGACCATTGTTTAGTGTTTGAAAAGTTAGAAAATTGTTAAAAACTGAATGGGATCCCAGGCACTATAACAAATGTATTGAGTTGAAAAAGTAATAGGGCCTACAGTGATGTTGAAATCATAATTCTTACCAGAGTAGGACAAAATCCTGCCATTTAAAAAAACGATAAAAAAGGGAGCCAAACTTTATCTTCATAGGGAAATTATACATTATCTTTCTTTACTATTATGTGATTAAACTTAATTTATCCCTGTCAATCCTTCAGTGCCCTGATGCAACATGCTGCTTTAATAAACCTATAAAGAATGTTAATAATTCAATAGCCTATGAGCTTAACCATCAGAAAGTTTAGGATACTTTCCAAAAATAATGTGTGATTTTACTGGACCAGTAAAGAAATTAGAACAGTTCTATTTAAACTGCTAACTACATTTGCAATAAATAGAAAGCCAGTCTCTTACACAATTGAAATAAAGAAATGACAGAAGCAACCAATATCCAAAAATTGTCAATGAGAAATGATCAGAACTGTTACCAATATCTCTTGATTAAATGAGTCAATCAAAAATATATTTTCATATATTATAGCTTTAAAGGAACATTATATGGTCAGGAAAATGTATTCCTGACCCTATAGTGTAAAATCATTGTCTACCCCCCTGGTCCCCCTTCAAGGTAGTACAACTCATCTGATTTCTGCCGGTGCTTTGTCCACCCCCCATCCGCCTTCTTGGCGAACATCATCAGAATTGATGATCTTAACCAATCATAATGCTTTCCCATAGGAAAATATTGGATTGGCTGAGATAGTCAAGTTTGATGATCTCAGCCAGGGAGGTAGATTGAGGTTGGAGACAAACACTGCAATGGTCAATCAGCATCTCTTCAGGTGCTGTGTGCAGCACCTCCAATGGCCATCTGAGTAGCGGCCAACAGAGGTGTCCCTAGGCTGTAATGTAAACACTGTGTTATCTCTGAAAAGGCAGTATTTAAAGCAAAAAGGCTGCAGGAACATGCTATAATCACCAGAACAAATACATTAAGCCAAGCATGTCAAACTCGCATGGCCGCGTGCGGCCCACAAGAACCATCTTTGTGGCCCAGCGAGCCACGAGTGCATGCTCAGTGTTATAGCAGGGTAGGCACCTGCTTTCCCCACATTGCAGGTGCCTACTCTGCTAACACTTACCCGGCCGGGGAGGATTGGCAGCGAGGGAGCTCAGTATTCCTGCTCCCTCGCACACGTTGTCTGTAGTGAAGCCGGGCGCCGGATTATGACGTCATATTCCGGCACCCAGCAACACTAAACCGTGCGAGAGAGCAGTGAGGAGCAGGAACGAGATCTCCAGACAGAAGGTCCCCACACCAGCTCCCAAAGGTAGGTAACAATAAATTAAATTATGTGAGTGCAAGAATGTGTAAATGTGTGCGTGCGTGCGCGCCTGTCAGCGAGTGCGTGCGCGCCTGTCAGCGAGTGCGTGCGCGCCTGTCAGCGAGTGCGTGCGCGCCTGTCAGCGAGTGCGTGCGCGCCTGTCAGCGAGTGCGTGCGCGCCTGTCAGCGAGTGCGTGCGCGCCTGTCAGAGAGTGCGTGCGCGCCTGTCAGAGAGTGCGTGTCAGTGAGTGAGTGTGTCAGTGAGTGAGTGTGTCAGTGAGTGAGTGTGTCAGTGAGTGAGTGTGTCAGTGAGTGAGTGTGTCAGTGAGTGAGTGTGTCAGTGAGTGAGTGTGTCAGTGAGTGAGTGTGTCAGTGAGTGAGTGTGTCAGTGAGTGAGTGTGTCAGTGAGTGAGTGTGTGTCTGTCAGTGAGTGAGTGTGTGTCTGTCAGTGAGTGAGTGTGTGTCTGTCAGTGAGTGAGTGTGTGTCTGTCAGTGAGTGAGTGTGTGTCTGTCAGTGAGTGTGTGTCTGTCAGTGAGTGTGTGTCTGTCAGTGAGTGTGTGTCTGTCAGTGAGTGTGTGTCTGTCAGTGAGTGTGTGTCTGTCAGTGAGTGAGTGTGTGTCTGTCAGTGAGTGTGTGTGTGTCTGTCAGTGAGTGAGTGAGTGTCTGTCAGTGAGTGAGTGAGTGTCTGTCAGTGAGTGAGTGAGTGTCTGTCAGTGAGTGAGTGAGTGTCTGTCAGTGAGTGAGTGAGTGTCTGTCAGTGAGTGAGTGTGTGTCTGTCAGTGAGTGAGTGTGTGTCTGTCAGTGAGTGAGTGTGTGTCTGTCAGTGAGTGAGTGAGTGTCTGTCAGTGAGTGAGTGTGTGTCTGTCAGTGAGTGAGTGTGTGTCTGTCAGTGAGTGAGTGTGTGTCTGTCAGTGAGTGAGTGTGTGTCTGTCAGTGAGTGAGTGTGTGTGTGCGTCAGTGTTGCATTGACTGCGACTGGACAGTGGAGTACCTGGAGGTGCATGGAGGCACGCGACGTGCTCCACCTTCACAGGGTTTCAAGAAGTAGCGGGAGGATCAGATTTGGCACAGGGTTTAGAAGGGGGGGGGGACGGGACTGGGATTTATTAGAGGAGGGTGCCGTTTTTTTTTTTATACTGTACTTTTTAAAATAAACCTTTCTAAGAAAATTTAAGGTATTTTTTTTTTTTATTTGCGGCCCACATAAACTTAAAGTCTGGCACGGGCCACACAAACAAGGTTGGAGTTTGACATGCTGGCATGAAGCTCTTATTGTTATGGTGACTATAGGGCCCCCTTTAAGAAAAAAAGCTCAAAAGTGACAGTCCCACTTTAAATATTTTTAGGTCCCAGGGCAAACTTAAAAGCGAGAGAAATCTCAATTGGGAAAGTGAAAGCCCCCTTTTAAATGGGGAATATGTATGAGGAGTGAAACAGATAACTGAATGCACAAGAATCAAATAATGAAAGTCTGCTGAGGATGCATTCAACCACATATTAAAAATATACCCAGGAGAACAATAGAACATAGAATAGAAATCTAGCCTGAGATCTACCTTAAGTTACTGACACAGGATATACATGACAGGGCAGTACAGCTAATTAGGAAAACAGAAGGAAAATAAAAAGGGGAGAAATGAAAAACCAAAAATGACGTTTGCAGAGTATTTCACCAAGTAAACCCAATCTGAACAGTCATTCTCTGTCTTTGACCTCTTTCTATTAGTCAATGGTGCTGATGTTATCACAAAAGGTTTTTCTTCTTTTTTAGAATAAATAATGATAAACAGTCCAAACTACAAAAACCATTCAAGATAAGCAATAGACATTTTAGAATATATCGCTCTATTGATTAATATAAACTCTTTTCTGATTAATTGGCCTCCCAACCATCACAAATGATTAATTATAACCATGACCAAATAAGATTTAAATGCGTGCGTGGTAAACATTTCCACAAGGGCATAAAGATTTGGAGTTTCTGATCAAGTTCTGACCATTTCAGAAAGATCCGCAGCCCCTGGGTTACCTGAAACAGGTGTCATCTGCTGATTGAGCATTCCCATTGGTGTAGGAGGTGGGACCACTCCCATCAGGGCTCCTACTGGCGTACCAGCACGAGGAGAGGAGTTCTGTTGTTGCTGTTGCTGCTGTTGTTGCTGCGCTGCCCTTTCTCTCTCCTGCTGTTCTGCAACTTTAGCGGCACGCTCTGCAAAAGGAGGCCATGTTCATCACAACAGCTAATTTTATCAACAGGAATTGTGCACAATGGCTGCTTAACCATTTATTGTGGCAATATTCCCATAACATTGGGACTAATAAGATTGAAACATATTTGTTATACCCAGACTGCTGTTTTTTACTTTGATATTTCTTAAAGACGTATTCCACACACCATAACTACTCCTGGTAATCTATTCGATTTTTTTCTAATAACTAATTTTTTCAGAAAATTCTGGCTTAACGTGGGAGCCGTTTTTTTCCAGTAGAGTAGTATCAAAGCCACTACTGCCTATCCTAAATTGTGCTTGTATGGAAAAGTGCCAATCTGATGTCTCAGAAGTGAACTGACTTGAAACATAATGCAGATCAAAGTTGCCGGAGAAAATCCCATAACAGTCTGTTTTAGTTGCGCAACTTTTTTAGAAGGAACACTTCTAACAGTTCTGCAAATAAAAATCTTTACATTTATGAAGTGTTTTAAAGTATTTTCAGTCTCCTGCACCCCTACATAAAAAGTTGATTATCTTTAGTCCAATAGTGAGTGGATATCCTCACTGCAGATCTGCTCAACCCCACCAACCAGGAGATCATCAATATTGATGATCTCCAGGCCAACAGAGAAGCACTAGGAGGCAAGGGTGCACGTGCAGCTAACACCACTTTGCACCTCTATGAGAAACATTGGACACAAAACAATCAGCAAGAGTATCCCTCCTGTCTAACGGACAGCTGGGATGGTGCAACTGCCAATTTCTCTTGGTATCAACACTTTCATGGAGTGTAAAAGCTCGCTAAAGAGCCTAAACTCCTAGTTATATTTCTCTTTATTCATGTAAACCTAATAGAAGATATTCCAAGGAAAAACCAAGGCGGGCAATGTGTTAAATCAATGCAACTGCCAAAGTCAATGAATATTCACAGTTATGAAAATGCAATAATATAATAGCTGCACTACAAAATAGAATAGAGAATTGAACACACTGGCATTGGATGGGCACAGGGAGGACATTTTCAGAAGCTACTACATGCCCCCTCATTGCCTTAATTGCAATTTTAGTGCTTCTCCAAGCATTAAATTTGTATTAGCTGTAATTGTAACCGTAAAGTGCAAAAAGTTCTCCTCTATAAAGAGGTGCTGATTGACTAAGCCGCCGTTTGCCGATTTCAGCCAATACAATGCTTTCCCTATGGTAAAGCATTGGATTGGCCAAAATCAATTAATTCGGTTAACGTAAGCAAGGATGCGGATTGGGGGTAGGTCCAAAAATATGGTAAGTTTTCCTACCTTTTAAGAGGGTTGGGGGGAGGACACCACCTAAATGGTGGTTTTAACACTATGGGGCCAGAAACACATGTTTGTGTTCCTGATCCTATAGTGTTCCTTTAACCTTTAACTTTTAACAGAAACTATAATTATGGTTTGTACAGATATAGAAGAGCAAGAATACTGTCAAACTGTACAAAATCAAGAGAACAATTAATTATGTATTCCTAATTAAGAACTGGAACGCTATCACTAGAGACTGAAACATATAACTTTCTTTGGGGGCTCTCAAATATCCCCACATAACCAATTATGTTTATAATCTATAATTTTCCCTCTACAAAAACAGAGACATCTATCAGCTCATACACAAAGATATATATTGAACCTGTAAGATTCACGTAATGTGTTTAAACACAGTGTCTCAGCAAAACAGGTCAAGTGAAAAATTTCAGACAGGCTTAAAGAGACACTGTAGGCACCCAGACCACTTCAGCCCACTGAAGTGGTTTGGGTGCCAACTCCCATCACCCTAACCCTGCAGTAATTACCTGCTAGGGTTAAGTCCTCCTCTAGTGGCTGTCTACCAGACTTACGGGTTCTTAGACGACTTTTGGTAGTCTAAATGATGCTGGACGTCATCGTGCTATGCATGAGGACTTCCAGCGTCATCGGAATCCCAATAAGAAAGCATTCAATAATGCTTTCCTACGGGGAGATCCCCTTATGTGAGCATGGCCATTGCCGTGCATGCGGTCTCACCCGCCAGCTGACGTCAGCAGGGGAGGAGCGTTAGCTGAGCCAGCGCCGAGGGACAAACGGCTACTCCCAAATAAACCCCTTAAGTTATTAACCCCTTCTGCACCACGGGGGTGGGCCTTGACAGAAAAAGGAGCTACAGTGCCAGGAAAACTAGTTTGTTTTCCTGGCACTGTAGTTTCCCTTTAATGTATACAAGGTTGAATAAGGTATGGCACCTAGCAAATCAGAGAAATTTACGAGGATCTTAAAGTCTCGCAGATGTGCTGCAAAGAAAGAAAAATATAATCTACCAGCCATAAAAATTGACTAAAATGAGACTTGGGACAGATTGTATAGTAAGTAACATTCTTGGGAAAGAGTGTGATTGATTTTACCTTCATAATCTGCCTTCTTTGTTGCTTCCAGATTCCGCCATTCAGTTCCTACTAAACGACTAAGTTCTCCAAAGGAATAATCAGGATGTTGGGCTTTAATTACAGCCCTCATCTCACTGCTGAACAGGATGTAGCCACTCATGTTAATCTTCCGCTTCCCACCTTCCTTTTTAGCGCTGTTCTTCGTGGATTTTGGAGTGGACTGAAATGAACAGAAATAAGATGGCAACATTTTTATTATCACTGTTTAAACCCAGAAGTCTAAGATTTGGTGTGGCCAGTGGGATCTGTGAATCCAAGCAATTCTATACTAGAAAATGTTAGACAGTTTTTTGTGAATCTATGTTAGATGACGTCTATGAGATGTGATACATAAAAGAAGGAAACTCTGCTGTCTTAAACACTCAAATGAAACACTCGGTTTTTAAAAGCAAAGCATAGCTAATTTGTGGCCCATACACACCGCACAGTCACCTCAAAGCAGCAATACCACGGGGACCCTCCCACCCCAAGAAAGAAAAAGGATCACATCTTGTCTGACCTTGGGTCTCCAAATTTACCTTTCCGTGGTCTAAATACTGTTTTGGTAATTTGCTGTCCACAGTCTCCCCTGGGATGCCATCTTTCGTTTGTCTGTCAGTGGGTGTTTCTGTGTGCTCTGCTAGGGTTGCCCTTTGCATCACTGAGGAGGGGGAAGGCAGCCTGACCGCTGGCGTCAGGTCGTCGGAGCATCGAGGGGAGCTTGAAAGCACGGCAGCCTGATTTAGTGTTTTAAAAACACCAATTGCAAATGATTAACGGAAAAAAAAAAAAGAAAATTTCTGGGTTTTTTATTTGTTTTGCACTTTTTTCAGACAGGGAATCAGCTGAGCTATCACATATTGGAAGACAGCAGATATTCGTGGTATTGCTGCTTTTTATACTAGCAGGTTTAAGTAACTTTGCCCCCACAAGCAGGCTTTGATTTTGCATGTTTAATATCGTTATATGAGCGAGAAGCACTAGCCAATAGCACATCACACAACACAAGAGAGATCAGTGGAACCCTTAAAGCCAGATTAGCTAGACCTCACAGTGCAAACCATTCCCACATTATGAAGCGTTGTATATGGAGGTTTTCTATTGTTTTCTCAGTTTTTTCCTCAACACATTAACTTTAGGTCTACAACTTGCTATAAATTCCATGATTTAACCATCATTTTCCATGGAGCCCAGGAGTGGATAGTAAGGAGTAAAACTTAACTTTTAAAAAGGTTATTGTTAAGTAAATCTTGGTACCTGTTCTATAATAACTAAAATGTAAACAAACAAATCTTATTGGTGTTGAATAATGCGATTACTAATAAGTAGACAACAAAGAAAAGGCAAAACTACTAATCCCAAACGAATATCAATCACATCCAAGTTTGTAAAGAAGCTGCTAATTGGAAATCCACCAGGCGGAGGCCTTGGATCCCTGGAGAGTCCAACTCACTATACTTTGCAATAGTGGTCATTTTTAATGAAGGCTGGAATTTGAAGGTCTACCAATAGCTCAAGGTAACAGTCAAAGTGGGATAGAGAGTGGGAAGAGTTGTTACAATACAGCCATTCCATATAACACCCTAAACCCATTCCGAGGCTAAACTCACAATGGTTATTTGATGGTTGATTGTTCACTCACAGGAATAAACATAGTAGCAGAGTAAGTAAAGGCGAGTATCCAGGACCAGTTTTGCTCTGTCAGGACACACAGCTTATAAGGAGTACAGAAGGACTAATTAGAAGTGAGGCCATTTAACTTTATGCTAAAGTCACTGATTGGTGGAGCAATCACATGGGTAATAGGCACCAAAAACAAATGGGGCATCTCAACATCTGAGTTAGATATGGTTACTTTACATCATTGTAGCGGCTGTAACTAGGGGAACTAGGAACCACTGAGAAACATTGTTTCTATAATGTGCTATAGAAACAAAGATACTACGCATGTCAGCGGCACAGTAAATTTGCTTATATTGCACAAAGGACACTATAGTCCCCTAAATTACTTTAGCTAAATAAAGCAGTTTTAGTGTATAGATCATTCCCCTGCAATTTCACTGCTCAATTCACTGTCATTTAGGAGTTAAATCAGTTTGTTTCTGTTCATGCAGCCCTAGCCACACCTCCCCTGGCTATGATTGAGAGAGCCTGCATGAAAAAAAAAACTGGTTTCACTTTCAAACAGATGTAATTTACCTTAAATAATTGTATCTCAATCTCTAAATTGAACTTTAATCACATACAGGAGACTCTTGCAGGGTCTAGCAAGCTATTAACATAGCAGGGGATAAGAAAATCTTAATTAAACAGAACTTGCAATAAAGAAAGCCTAAATAGGGCTCTCTTTACAGGAAGTGTTTATGGAAGGCTGTGCAAGTCACATGCAGGGAGGTGTGACCAGGATTCATAAACAAAGGAATTTAACTCCTAAATGGCAAAGGATTGAGTAGTGAGGCTGCAGGGGCATGTTCTATACACCAAAACTGCTTCATTAAGCTAAAGTTGTTCAGGTGACTATAGTGTCCCTTTAAAGTACCTTCACACAACACATTGTTCAGATGAAGAAATAAAATCAAAAAATATAATAAGAGGAGAGAGAGCTCTTTCGGAATTCTCGAATATTGATCTTTTTGTCAAAATGTCCAGTAGAGATAATAAGAACATTACCTCTGAATCTCGTAAACTCAAAGACTTGCCATCAGAGAATTATAGCAGGAACCTAACTTTGCCATTAAACCATTGGACAAAGGGGGGCAATATAGTCTTACCTACATGTGCAAACGTTATTCAAGTGTCCATGGACCATCTCTCAAATACAGATGGCTATAAGGTTCTTTCCTACAACCCAATTAAATGTTCTTTGCTGAGCTAGGAGTACGATTATACAGAGCCAGAGAACACATTCGGATTTCTGTGTTTCATTAAAGAAAGATACTACTTTGGCCACATTCTACAGTTTACCCAACTTCCACAAGGTTGCCCAGAAACCTCCTGGACACTCAACAGCATTTAGAAAACATTCACTAGCTGAAAAATCCAGTAAATTACTTGATCAAGAACTATGCCCCTTGGTTAAATCAACACCCTCCTTCATTTGGGATACCCAACATACAGTTGAGAAGTAGGCAAACATTGATCTTCCAGTTGTCACTCCTTGGTCGGCCCGGATGTAATGTCCCTTTATAATATCCCACAAAAATGGTGCATTGGTGCCCGTAGACACTTTTTGAACTCTTACAACTCCTTATGCTCAGAGTTCTGTGAATTTTCTTTGAGACTACTTAAATAAATACTCAAAATTACTTCAACGTCAATGGGAGACATCTACAAACTAGGGGCACAGCTATGGAAATGTGCTGTTCCCTTAGTTATGCAAACTTTTACCTAGCACGGTGGGAGGCCAAGTGAGTATTTGGTGATTCACCCTCTTCATCCATCACCAATGTAAAATTCTGGGCTAGGTATGGCAATATTTTGTCATTGTGGAATGTCATTAATGAGACTTGGGTCATCAATGTCTTACATCTGAACTGAAACAATATTGGTCTCAAGTTGACCTGTTTGAAAGCAATGAAATTTCCGGTCATTAAAATCATAATTAATCTAACAGGTTGAAATTATATAATAAAACGAACGATTTCCTGGACTGGGAGAACTGCCACACTGTATTCCTTAAACAGAGCATTCTATATGGCCAGGCGAAACTGTACGACAGATGCCGACTTCAAAATTGAAGCACACAGATGCAGACTTTTTGTCAGAACGAAGGTCTACTAGGATAAACTACTAAATGCGCCGGACAATCGCACATGTCAGTCTAATTCTAATTAAACAAATTCCAAGCCTATCAAGAGAAATCAGGTTATCCACTGTACTGCCACTTTGACAAAGGATGGCACCAAATACTACCCTCCTGTGAAATTACTGGCCTATGCCATAGTTTGATCCAACAATCTCTGATGTTATCTCACTCGTTGCCACTGTCACACCCAGACATTGTTGACAGTTTGGTCTTTAGCCTCTTTTCCAATGTCCCTAGCTCTGACTCCTGGCTCTCACCACCTAGAGGTATGTTTAGATGTGTAAAGTGTAAGTATTGCCCATTCATACAGCCTCCTGAATAGGATATGTGTACCGTTTCTAACAAATCAGACATTTTAATAGGTTTTGTTAACTGTTCCTTCACCTAGGGGATCCATGTTGTCACGTGTACCTGAAATACACAATACACTAATAAAACCTACCAACAACTACATCTGAGAAATTTTCCAACCTGTCAATTCAGTCTACTCAGAATTATATGCCACCGCTCTCACAACGTAGAACAGTGAAACTGCACATTTAAGTTTCCAGATCATTAAAAGAATATCACGTAGAGTACCTTTTAATCACCTAGAAAATTGGGCAATCAGAAAAATAACCTAGAAAACTAAATTATAAACTGCTTAAACGTGAGTCACGTTGGATATTTGATTTTAAAACGCTGGTCCCTCATGGGTTAAATAAGGACTTTAATTATTTATCCTTTATTGTAAATTAAGCCTTTTCAGCGCAGGGAGCTTTTATCTTACTTCTTGCAAACTACAATGGTCTTTCACGCATTCTTTTTCTGTACCATTTGTACATAGTTGTACATACCTTTTTAGAATTCATTTCTTTTTACAAATTACATTTTTATTAGCATACACGCTTTTTATTATTACACACTGTATTACACTTTTTTAGGCTTTTCCTTTCTTGCCACCTCAAGAGCAGCTATTATTACAGGTCTTGTTTGGATGTTACTGTCCAATTTGTTCTACAGGAGCCCATACACTAATCTTACCAGACAGGTTTCGTGACCAAAGGGGGCCAGTGGTCATCTGTCCCACAGATTTTTGCAGTACCCTGTATTTGAATACATTGCATCCCTAGGTCACTGGCTGGGGATTACACTGCATTGTATAATGGGATGGGATACAAACAAGCAGTTTTTTTGTGTCTCACTCTTTTTACATCTGGATTCTGTGCCGTTGTCTGATGCCAAATAACTCTGTGTTTAGTTACTTTATTATGTAGGCCTTTACACAATATAATCCATATTGTGTGGAGATATGCATAGTATTTTTGCCATTTCTATAGCACATTAAGTTTCTTGGGGTTCCTTCCACTGGTTACTGTTGCTACAGGGATACAGTAATAGTGCCTATTACACCAATCAATGCTTTTAGTGCAAGGTTTAAATGTCCTCATTTCAGATTAGTCCTGTGCACTCTAACTCATGTGTTCTGACAGCGAAATGTGGGTCAGGTGCTCACTCCTACTATCTCTTTGTTACTCTGCTAGTCTCTTTCTTTCTCTGACAGGACAATCAGGCTGCACATAATGAGGGCATAGATTTCGGGTGTCCTAGGGAACATTTTAAAATTGAAGGCTTTACTGAAACAGATAGTTGTTGACTCTTACAAAGTACACTGAGAGTTGGGCTCTACAGGTATACAAGGTCTCCGCATTGTAAATTCCCAACTGGCAGTTTGTTTGCAACCTTGTTGGTATTAGTTTGTGAGTAGATGTTTGAGATTAGTAATTTTGACTTATTTTTTCCAAACACCAACAAGAGGTGTTTATTTTTTTTAGCTTGTACTAGACTTGTACCAAGATTTACGTACTTATAGTCTAGTAACAATAACTTTAATAATAATAAATTACCAATAAAAGTTAAACTTTACTTTTGGCTATCCACTCCTCTTTCACTTCTTGATGGCTAGAACTCCTCACAGTGTAAAATATAATTTAACAATCTCTTACTTCTGTTTTCCGTTTCTTTTCCATGGACTTTTAAACATTTTAAAATTCAAAAACAGCAAAACAGGAGAAAAAAATAATAATTAATAAATCCTTTTTCCACATCTAAATCAGATGATAAAAATGAGACACTGGGGGCCATCTCTACTAGGAAATCCTCTAACACATGACAAGCCTACATTTATAGCAGAATCAGTAAAACATATAAAAACCAAAACAAAAACCTTTTTGACATGGCACACACGAGTGTCCCTGCACCACATCCGGAAGCTGAATATCTCTCTAGAGTAAAGCAGGACTGCAAATATTAGGGGAGCGCACTCAGTTGACACATCCAGCCAATGACTTCATCACTTGGCTTTGCTTTAAAGAGACACCTAGCTTCTCCAATTTGAGTAGACTGGATGTGGCAAGATCCATATAAATTGTCAAACCATGCTAAAATGGTCTGCATTGGTTATGGTGTTCCTTTAAGGATAAAATGATGGTTTATTTGATACAAGGAGAAACTAGAACAGGTCATGTAGTTGGGTGTTTCACAGAAAAAATATAGCAAGATTGGATTACAGTGATACAGGTTTTAAATCTTTCTGGAGCTTCATGAACACAATAGGACTATGAAATAAGAAACTTATTGTGTTGTGTTCTGGACCTGTTTGGAGACTAATAATTTCTGCCAGTGTGTGCACAAAAACAAGTTGATGCTCTGACAAAAACAAATTGCCAACAAGATTATTATTACAAGATCAGGGGGATTACACTATAGTATGCAAAACACTTACAATATACTTAATTTCTCCTGGAACAAATAGCATTGCTCAATGCAGGGGAGGGGGAGGGGGGGCTCAGGCATCCATCAGATAAAATTTTTATCATTATTATTTTCAGTTAAAGGGCCAGGGTCTGTGCAACCACCTCCACTGCCAAACAAAGAATAAAAATAAAGCTGCACAGATGACTCCAAGGAAAAATAAAGTTCTCTAAAAGATGTATTCAAAGTAAAAGTACTTACAAAAAAATAAAAAACGTACCATAAAAAAAATTCTGTTTAGTAGATATACCTGCCTTTGTCTGGTTCTTGGGTTTAGCTTCATGGAGCTAAGAAAATATAATTAGTTTATAAACATGCCAATTTCTAGTAAAATCTGAAGTTTTTGTAAAATGAAAAAGATGACAGGCTCTTCATACATAAAGCACCTGAGTAAGCTTAAGGGCTCTAGTGTGTCCCTTTAATGTGTTTCATGCTGCAGTGCATTAAGTGATTTTGCTGTTGTATTCCAGTTTATGTATGCACCAATACACTGAATACATTTCGGAGCATTGAATTTTTTTTTCGTGGAGTCATATGACTGTACAACTTTATTTTTTTTTCCTCGACTCACATTATGTAACTTGGCGAGTCATTCTTCAATTATAAAAAGGAACTAAATGGTTTTATGCCATATAAATAAAAATCACAAATTCTGTAAAGCTCAGTCAGACTCTGCAACGTGTCTCCACAGTTACAGTATCCTTTATGGGCAGTTATTTTTTTTAAAGGCCTTTTTTACTTCCCCGATCTAGGGAAGGAACCACTGTGTTGTAAACTTTATTCTTATATTTTCATCTCTGGTAATAAATCGTGAGCAAAAATGGATTGACATTCACAGAGATTCCTTGGGTTGCCTGCTTTGCAGAATATCATTTTGTGGAAAGTGCTGGGAACATTGAGCATTATAAAAGCAAAAAGAAGATTGCAACAAATATCGATTGCAAACAAGTAGGTATTTTGACCCAAATACTGTTGCCCCTGTAATGTCTGAAAAGAAAATAACTCTATACATTCAAGGCATTTTTCAAACCAGTAGATCTAAAACAATTGTAACAACGTTTTATCTTAATGACTTTAAATATAATAAAACAATAAAAAAAAACAACATATGGATATTATTAGCAGCTTGTGAATCCAAAGTGAAACCCAATTTTGGAGTCAATAAGAATTTTGTTCTTAGCGGTTTCAAGGTTTTTTTTGCCATCTTTTTTGTCTGTATCATACAGGGAAGTGTAAAAGATTGGAGACTTTTTTTCTAATTGTTTAACCGTTTTGCAATGTTATACAGGTAAGTGCACAAAATGAGTGGGGAAAAATACTAACCAAACAAAGCTAACTCATATCTAATCTAATTGTGAATCCTTTGTCCTGGAGTGGTTAACAGTACACAAAAACATGGACAAATATATATTTAAATGTTGGTTGGCTAACTCTCATATAAATCATGTACATTACAACTTGTATACCACTAACAACAACATTTGGATTTTTATAAATAAAACGGTTTACATTCCATAATTAAAAAAAAAAAAAAAAAAAATGAAACGATGTTAAGAAAATGTAAAAAACAAAAACAAAGGATTGACCTTAAGTGGAAAACAAGATTTTAATTATATGTTTCTGTAATACACATTTATAATGTAATGTAGTGTGTACTTTTAAAAAACTCTGAAGGTATGGCTATTTCACAACATTGAGCCTTTACCGGCTGTAGTGTAATGGTATCTGCAGCACATCCCAAGGGCAAGGGTGAAAAATATAAATTGGCCAATAGTATCAACATTTAAATGTGTTTTGTTTCCATCCTAAAAAGAACACAAAAGCAAAATCGTCCTGCTTATTGTTAGGTTACCCTCCCACCTTATGCAAAAAAAATAAAAATAAAATGTCTGACTCGCTTCTCACAGAGAAGGACCTCTTGCTGCTATCAGGAAGACAGCCACTAGAGGTGCTGAACACTGCAATGAAAACATTGACGTTCATACATACTGACATTTCAGGGTTAAAACTGTAGTGGTACAGTTCGTGTCCTTTTAATTAAAAAAAACAAATCTACTCTTATTACAGACAATGCATAAAACCGAAACGTATCCAACAAGGAATAAAAAGTCAATGCTAAATATTTAGATAATATGATAAAATTTAAAATATATGTAACCTCTCTAAAATATACCTTGATGCATAATAAAAACAGAGAACCCCCGTTTGTAAACTATACAATCTCGCACCTTTCTATGAAGCATCCAATATATATATATATATATATATATATATATATATATATATATATATATATATATATATAAATAAATGTATTTTTTTCTTCATTCATTACTTTTAAATGTTATATTTAACACTTTATTGGCTCTGGAAAAACTGAAACATCTTCATTTATTTAAGACGTCAGTCAGTCACTGGTGTTTGAGGTCCCTATCTAGATATTCACTAAGCAAGCAGAGATAGATCTTCATCAGAAATAATGTTAATGGATGGCTACATGTAGTTTTTTTAATCTACTCCAACTTGCCTGCTAAGTAATTACAAACTAATTGCTTGCCATATTTATCACTCTTCCATGGCATAGAGTCTTCATCAAAATTTGTTCAATGAGCATTGATCCAGAGAACTTCACTGGATAAGCAGACCTCCATTTACATTCCAAGAATGTTAAAGGACAGTGTTAGATTACAGTTTGAAATGATTGTATTCGGCTAATGAAGATTAGAAAACGATTATTTTCCAATTAATATTATAATTAATTGTACAGAAGGTTAGGAGTATTTACCTGCGGTGGTGTGTAAGGCATTATGTCCAACTCTCCTGACAGAGGGGTTGGAATTTGTGGAAGGGATGGAGCGTCTAGGATTTCCCCCTCTTCTTCTCCTAGATCTTCTATCTCCTCCTCCCCTCCCTCCAGTTCAGCAAACTTTGCCTCCAAATCCTGAATCTTTCGTTCCAGCAGAGGAGATGGCTCTTTCTGGGGAACAATGGGTTTCCTAAGAAAACATCCACCACCCCCCAAAAAACAAAACAAAAACAAAAAACAAAAATCGCACAACATTTAAAGAAGTTCAGTCAAAAGATTACCGTCTTCATGCGGATTTTAATTGTATAAAAACATGAATAGATTTTGAAAATTGATAAAGAGAAAGTATATAGGTCTACTCTGCACTGGTCAACAAGATTACTAAAGTACTGGTAAATATGCAAAGGCTGTTTACTAATTGTAAAGGTGAATTTATAAATTGACTTGTAAAGAATATTATTCCATATAAACCATATGGGGGTTATTAATTAAATACAAACTCCAGGTACCATAACCACCACAGCTGCACGCACCATAACTATCCTTTTCCCCTCACTGTCAAACTGATCAGAACAGATAAACGTCTTACTGCCATTCCCTACCACCACTACTTTAACCAAGTCAGGGAGCTGAGAGACTTTGGGAAGCAAATGGTGCGCATCTTCGCTCACTGTCTGAGAGCAAACAGGTGGCTTCGCACAGGAAAGATAACGGAAGCGACACAACGTGGACCTCAAGTAAGATGGTAAGATGGCTGGCATCATTATCACTACAGCTAGTTGAGTTTTATAAATTGAGTATCTTATTGGAAAGTGAATTAAAAAAAAAAAAAAAAAAGACAAGTGAATATTCTGCCATATAAATCATATGGGAGTTTATTCATAAAAATAACACTCAAGACACCATAATTCAGGCAAATACAGACAATTTAGAAAGTCTGTATCAGTGTCATGTAAATATAATCAGAGTCAGAGATGGCCAAAAGGTAGATCTCCTGGTAATTCAGAACTACAAGTCCACTGAGAATTTGCCAACCTTGTGGGACTTGTAGTTGTATTACAACCTGGGATCCACCTGTTGTCCAGCTTCTTGACCTGAATTCACAGCAGCATCCTACTTGGTGCACAGTCAGGCAAGGCCTGCGTATACCAAGCACCATCTCTAGAGAGAGGAAAAAAATGTACCTATTATCCTAAAACAAAAAACAGTGACACTGTGCTTGTATTATACGCTACGTCTGGGACGTGGTTTACGATGCTTACCTGAAATAATAAATCTCATCATCTACCACTTTTGCCGACAGAGAAAATCTTTTAAGCCCTTTAAATTTCTTCATTTGTTTGTCGCTCTCATTGTAACGACTTTCACAGAGGAGTATGTCATTTTCAGGAATTTCTGTTGGTCGGCAAGACAGGAAATCCTTGAAAGACAAAACACCACACTTTCCTAGGAGAGAAAAAAAATTAAATTGGTAATTATTAATCCACTCTTCAAGCAAAGATGGAGACAGATTTAGAGAATGTTACAGCATATGAATGTTTGTGATGGAGTGCCAATTGTTCCACAAAGTCATTTGCACAAACTCAGAAAAGACATGAAATCAATGTTTTGTTATCAATAATGGTTATATCTAATGTATAACCGAATATCAGATCCATATACCATATTATATAAAGCAATATCAGATCATAGTGCTGTGAGAATGCAAAGCAATGTCAAATCAACATATTATGGTATATAAAGCAATATCAGTTAAGTGTATTGTGAAATCAAAGTATGATGAGGAGCGTACCATTATTTAACCCCTTAAGGACACAGAAGTTTGGTCCTTAAGGGGTTAAAAAATAAAAAAAAATAAAAAAAGGTGAAATCTCAGAAAGGATATTGGGTGTAAGCACCATGGATTTTAAATAAAACAACTAAAGCCATGACGAAATGGATGCTGGGATAATTAAAGGGAATTTGCATTACTAAACAGTGTGAAATAAACTTAACAGTGTAGGAATTTCAAGGCTTTTCATAAATAGCCCCTTTATTTTAAAGGGCTTAAAAACTGATTGCGAACGGGTTGATCAGATAACCTTTAAAGGACCACTATAGGCACCCAGACCACTTTAGCTTAATGAAGTGGTCTGGGTGCCTGGTCCAGCTAGGGTTAACCCTTTATTTTTTACTAAACATAGCAGTTTCAGAGAAACTGCTATGTTTACACTGAGGGTTAATCCAGCCTCTAGTGGCTGTCTCATTGACAGCCACTAGAGGCGCTTGCGTGCTTCTCAATGTGAAAATCACAGTGAGAGGATGCCAGCGTCCATTGTAAATGCTTTCCTATGAGACTGGCTGAAAGTGCGCGCGGCTCCTGCCGCGCAAGCGCATTCAGCCGATGACGTCGCTAGGAAGGAGGAGAGGAGGAGGAAAGCTCCCCGCCCGGCGCTGGAGAAAGGTTAGATTTTAACCCCTTCCCGCTCTCCAGAGTCCGGCGGGAGTGGGATCCTGAGGGTGGGGGCACCCTCAGGGAACTATAGTGCCAGGAAAACAAGTATGTATTTTGCATTAATCTCTCTTTACTGAACTCATGTAGCACAAATCATAAGAAAAACAACCAACCAGAAAAGAGATAAAAATACAGCCTTAGCAATCCCTGTGTCTCTGCTGCTCCAACTGCAACAGGTCAGAATATTGATTCTCTCTCACATGGTTTTATGGCTGGCTTATATTTACTGATTTGATTTGATTTAAAAAAAAAAAAAAAAAATTATGTATTAGTATTGGATTATTGCCTTATCTGTGTCTCCCCTCCTATTACGCAGTTTCTTTCTTGGCCTTTATTCCCAGGCACAGATTGGGATTCACACGTCTGGGCCGGTTTAAGGTCTATTCACTTGCTTCTCTTAAGGATAGCTTGTATTAAGTGTTAGAATAGTTCTTGCAAACATTACATCCTACTCTACACTGCATATGGTACTGTGCTGATCACTAAAAAGTACCAAATTACTATACTGCACACAATCATATACTGTGCTGATAATATAATGGAATATACTTGGAAGGCTGTATGCCTCAAGGCTGTTTCTATAGTACTGGATGATTTACCACAACCCTCCATCAGATTACTTGTGGGTTGATCAGACCAACCCCCTTTGTGTGCCCACTATTGTTGGTTGATTAGGCGTGTGCCATCAACGGATTATGAACCCAAAGGAGAATATTGGCAACACAGGCTGGAAGTTACCCGACTGTCTAAATGCCTGTTACTCACAGAGTATTCCTTTGCTGTACAGCAGAAATACAGCAGGGATATCATAACCTGACCTGCTGAGTTGGCAACAGGTCAGTGGCTACACTAGAAATGAACTCTACCTCTCCTCCAGCAACATTACCTTGCAGGCGGAATATCTCCCTGGGGGCGACCAAACTCACAGTGGATTGTTTTTTGGTTTATTGAAGGGACAGCAGTGATTGGAGGAGGGACGTATCAGTTTTTCACAGAATGGAGGCTCTCTGAGACCCGTTTTGAATGGACCCATTTGCCTCCGGTCCAACCTTCAACTACCAGGATACTTCAGCTGGCTCCTGGATCCAGAATGTGAGGCAGTGGACGCCTTTCTCCAGACTTGGACGGCCCAAAAGACATATGCGTTAATTCCATTCTCGATGTTGGCGAGGGTTCTTCATCCTCTCCATGTTCAGAGGGGGTCCCTCCTCCTTGTCTCACACCTCTAGCAAAGTAAAGCGGACTTTCTGGACTTGTTGGGACGGTCTCAGGGCCATGCTCTCTTCCTTCCCTCTACTTCTTTTGGGTCCCCATAGGGAACTTCACCCGCTCATCATCCAAGACATTATTGAATCTAGTGGCTTGGATGCTTTCAGGGGCTCCTGGTCGGTCACTGGCTTATCGCAGCTGAATAAGGACATATTTATGGGACTCATGAGCCACTGGTACCGGGTGAAGCTACATCTAAACCTGGAAATCATAAGCTAACTATTGTCTAAGAAGGGAATCTGATCCCTTTACAGCGCCTGTTCCCTTGACCCTAAATATTTTGTCCCACATCTTTTCTCTAGGTCAGTTATATTGTTCGATCAATGTCTTGCGTATGGACATTTCAGAGGCTCATGTTGCCATTCAGGGACTCCCAGTAGGTCAAGATCCTTTAGTCTGCTGTCTTCTTTGCGGTATCAAGCTATCTAGACCTCTAGCACCTTAGTACTCATCTTTGTGACGTAGACTTGGTTCTCAGTTTTCTTCACGACTGGCTAAGGTGGAGGTGTCTGGGAGAGGGAACATGGAGCCATAGCAATGTGATTACTGGTATTTCTTGGGAGATCGTTTGCGACGAAGAAACTCAAAAAAAAAAAAATCAGATGCCATACTATTGTTTAGTAGAATTTTCACCAGCTGTTTTTTGGATTACCCAATAAAAATTTTTTTCCAGGTAAGCTTGCCAAAAACATTGGGCCTTAGCAACTGATGTTACTGCAATAAGGGCTTTAGAGAATAGCTTTCATAATGAAGATTTTTTTTTTATCTGTGACATCTTGAAGACCACTGAAATCTCCTATAGATAGGGTGGTTTTCTTCCCCAACTGAGCTATCAGTACATCTAGGCAATTCTTTAATTTTTTTTGTCAGGTTCTTTAGTGGCAAAAATTGTTTTAAAATGTTTTGATATAACGGCATTGTTAGAAGGATACTTCCATTCTCTAATATCAGATCCCTTGACTTATATGTTTTTTAAAGCATCTTCAATTTTTGTCACTTCTTCATTTTCCATAAGAAGCTGAGCTTCTTTGAAGGGATTCTATAGTGCCGGGAAAACAAAGCCATTTTCCTGGCACTATAGGTTCCTACAGTGCTTCCCTCCCTTGGCGCTGGAGGGGTTAAAACCCCTTCAGTCACTTACCTGAATCCAGCGCTGATGTTCCACAGCACTCGGTCAGGCTACGACCATGTTCAGCCAACTGGGGAGACCAAATGCGCATACGTGGCAATGGCTTCGCTCGCATTAAGATTTCCACATAGGAAAGCATTAATCAACGCTTTTCTATGGAGAAAAAAAATCTGACGCTGGAGGTCCTCATGCAGTACCTTTAAAGTACTAGGAGTCGTTCTGCCTTTTCCTATCCAGACAGATTGTCGTGCACGGCCTCTAATCTGGAGTGAAAAATAAACTTATTTTTAAAATTGCTCTGGCTGCACTCAATTGAAGAATTTTGGTTGCATGTTTCACCACCCTCACTGGCCAATGTCTCTGTCAAAAGTAAAGTCAACAAGATTATGGAGATGTTAACAGCAACTATCATTACACAACTGATTACACTTTACAATTACTGTTCCCTCACTCATTGCTCAGATTTATTTCTCAACTTTCTATTGCAATTGAACATGATTCTGTTTTACAACTGCATTTGTTTGTACCTCTTGTGATCACACATTGGTCCATTTCTTGTAAAATGGCAATGTCAACTTTTAACTGTAATTACTTTACAACCTAATAATGAACTTGCCTCTTTTAAAGATATATATATAAAAAAAAAGGGGGGGGGGGCGGGGCTAGGGCATCATGGCGGCTGGCCGCACATCGCTTGAGCGCCTAACTTGACACGCATATACTGCCGATACCGATGCCCAACAAAGCCACATACCGCTATAAGCGACACCGGTGGAGCTCTGCGACCTTGCAGACTTACCTGCTCGACTCTCCCGCGGAGACCACACTGCGGCCTACCACCGCTGCCGGGTGGGCAAAACGGCCGATCACCTGTCCCACACAAAGCAGAACCAAGGTCTACTACTTGCCTCGTCACCGCCCCCTATGGAACGGGGGGAAATCCCGGTCCCCACTGAAGGACTCTCGCTCTCCAGCACCGTACAAGTGGCCAAATCGGGACCCACGCGGCGCACTCAACATGGCCGCCGTCCCAGTGACTCAGCAACTACTAACAGGCCTGACGACACAGGAGTGGCTCACCTCATTCAATCGGAGATTTGAAGACATCTGCCAGAAATTCTGGAGCCGGATCTACGACCGAGCTCAGATGCAACCCTCTCATAAAGAACAACAGCCCCACAACAACACCGTGGAAGTATACCCCACACCCAAGCTGGAGACTACTAAGAGAAATAGCTTGCACTTCCCTACGCTTTCTGTAGGGTAGGTGAGGGGTGCTGAGGTCCTCCATGCCTGCTCTTCTTCCGAGCCGGGGGCTCAAATGGAGGTAACCCCCAGAGGGCCGTTGGAAACCCGGAAAACCCATGAGCCCACGATCCTAA
Source organism: Pelobates fuscus (assembly GCF_036172605.1). NCBI lineage: Eukaryota > Metazoa > Chordata > Amphibia > Anura > Pelobatidae > Pelobates > Pelobates fuscus. Next base: position 187,436,615 of record NC_086323.1, read on the forward strand.
AGAAAGGATCAATGGACACCAGGCACAGGCTCCCACAAAGGCCTTGGGCCGAAAACATGGAAGATGGAGACCCCGCAGACCCATACCCGGCCGGCGGGAAACAGCACCTGACTCCCACAGACCCGATACGAAGACGGGTGAGGGGAGCACAAGAGCGCCCTACCAGACATGGCGTGGACTACCACAAAGCCTGAGGGGACTGCCATACACAGGGATCGGCTGACAGCCAGGCTTCTCCCTCAGGATGTCGACCCGATCAACTGAACTTAAGTGACATCATCAAACATCATCCGATATGCTTATCACTATGTTTTAGTTAGGCCTGTTGCCACTTATATTATTTTAAATACCTCAATGATATATTGCTTGTTTTACAAATGCCGAACACTCAGATGGATTTACACTGTCTCACTAGCTTCAGTGGTTCACTCACTCCCTCTCTCTGCTGCATTCCTAACTGTACATATCCATGCACACTAGCACCTAGAGAGGGTACAACACATATTGTTCGTAAATCTCCCACCTTGTAATACACGCAGACATTCGGGTCTCGGCTAGTCTTACAATACATGAATCGCATCTTAATCGCACCCCAAAGGTACACTACACGTCATAGCAGTTAATCGTCAGTCACAATCAGCCACTTCTACTAAGCCTGTTAATAACTTAATGTTAACCCTTTGCAAAGGTACATACCGATACTGCTGTGGCGATTGACAAACCACTGCTACCGGTGCAAGCATGTTGTTTCTAAGCAACTGGTGCGTATACTCACGTTAATATCTAACCTGAAAAGTCTTGAACTCTCTGTAATCTCTTGTTTAGACCTGCGACTTTTACCCTGACATAATCTCACAATGTTTAGCCTGACAATAGAATATAAAATTGTGCCGTTTCCTCACATGCCTTATCAATCTACTGTTCAGAATGAGCTTATAGATGCTGTTGGGGGAACTGTAAGATAAAATGTTAACTGTTTTTTTTCACATGCACAAGACAAAGAATTACAAAAAAAAATAAAAATATCGACCTTCCTACCTAAAATACAGGACATTGGGCAGGTCTCTTCCAAGTTACTCAGAAACACTTCCTTCTTATAAAACATTTTTGTTGGTTCATGGATTGTTTCTTCAGGATGTATGAAGATTGGGCCAAAGAAAAATGCTGCTCCATCACGCACCCACATTTTCTCTATTCTAAATTATAAAATGTAAATATTAACAATCAGTTTAAACATAAAAATGCTTTGCAAAAAATAACAAATCTTTTTGCTTTATCATCCCAACATTTACATGGTGACAAAAGGAACCCGCTGGGCATCATGTGTATGTTTATGTATGTGAGTGAACCAGAAATGCTCTCACCTTGTCCTCAGAGGAGATGAAGCTATAAATTTAGTAACCACACATAATTTAAATACATAAATGTGGGTCAGAGCATTAAAAATTTAATTTTGAAAGATTATTGCACTGACTGGAATGCCCCAGCACAGTCTGTCTGTTCACCATTTACTTATGCTTTATCTGTGATTTGGGACCTCCTCGCTACTTCTGGTTGAAAAAAAAAACAAACAATTGGAGTTTTGCTCAAAAATGTATTCACACTATACGGAATAAATATTACTAGTGTGACTATATGCTTTGTGTGTCTTATTACATTTCAGGGCACAGTAGGTCTCTTGTTCCTAAACAAACACTTGCTCACTTATACATAACTCTTAAAGCGTAATCCTCTGGGCAGGATACAAACCACGAGGAAAGAGTCTTACAGGCCTGCTTAAAATAATTTATCTAACCAAATACGAAATCTACTTACCTTCCAACTCTTGGTCGAACCAATCCATGAGACTTGATAAATACACAGTCTCCAACCTTCAGCCACAGTTCATTATATCGAAGCTGCTCAAAGTAATAGCAACCAGGGTCACCATTGGGCATGTCAACAGGAACGTCTTCCTTCTCCTGTATGACAAAAATCAGATTCTGGACATTCGAACTAAAATAGGTTTAATAACAATCTACCAATGCTGCTCAGTAGGGCAGTTTCTTCAGCTCATAATAATGCTCTGATTTTCAAGTACGCCCTGCTTTAGAGTATAGCATTTATTATAATATCCTCAGGTTAAACAAAATAATAAATTATATGAACTAACTGGAACTTTTATTGTGAACAGTCAACGCAGAGAGAAGAGTGCACAAACTGAATGTCTCATGTGTCAGACAGATTCCCATGTTAGGTGTGATGTCCTCCCCTAATGTGCTACAAAAAGATCATCTACCTTCTGCAAACTCTGAGTGATATCCTCTTCCTTGCATTCTTCTGTGGCATCCAGGGATGAATCTTCTTCCAGTTTGTTCTTCGTGGCAAACACAGAGGCTACTCTGACCACAGGCAAAGGGATATCTCTTGGCCTGAAACGAACGGAGCTGATTGGCATCGTCCACAGCTTGATCTTCTTGAAAGACTTGGCTTTAGCAGAATATCGAGATTCGCAGACATACACATCCTCATCACGGAAGTTTTCAGGGCAGATTTTAAAATACTCCTGTGTGTTCAGAAAAAAAAAATAATAATAAAAAAAAGAATTCTTCCATCATACAGATTCACAAGGCTAGGGAGAATAAACAATTTCAACATCATGGCCTTCCAGTGCAAACGGGCATAACTAGTTTTTAGAAACGGTATTCATTTGGTGAAAATAAGAAAATAATGGCCAAAACTTACACAGTGCTTTCCGTATTAATTATACCTTTTGTAGAGAGAGCAATATTCCTCCACACTCCTTATTTCCTGCCCAGAAGGCAAAATGTAAGATAGCCGTAAGTGAGGAATCAGACTTAAAATGGTTTCCCTAGTTTGCTGAAAACCATCAAGTTAGGTTTTCTGCAATTTGGACACCTCATAACAAAAACTCAGAATTATACTAGTCTGTTCTAAGTTCTAATGTTGCAAAAAAAAAAAATAAAGAAAGAAAGAAAGTAATTAGAATTGTGTGGTGGTGGGCTGCTAACTGCTTCCTGCAGTGTCCTAGAGGCTTAGCACACTGCATAATGGAACTCCATCATGACAAAACGCAATGTGCTGAAGAGAAGTGTAATAATGGATTTGAAGATCCAAACAACTTTATGGCAGAAAATTAAAATAGTGAAAGTTACCTTTTTTGTTTTTCCCTTCATGCATTGCACAAGCCACACAGGAAGGAATTAACGTAAACATCAGAACTTAAACATCAAAACTTAGCATAAACAAAGTCAATGGGAGTGGGGAGAAATTACAAACGAAATAGAATTTAGCAAAAAAGAAAGGGAGCAATGCTGGTTGGCTTGACACATATCCCCTTCAAAGACAATATTGTAAGCGCTGCAGAATAAGTTGGCACTATATAAATGTGAAAAATAATAATAATGAATGTTCAAGAAAATCTCCCCTTGTACGAGTTCCTTTAACAAGTATGAGGAATAGAATCTCTCAAAGACAAGTTCAGGGCCCATCTGTAATATTTTAATCTCTTACCTTCACAAACATGACAACACATTTGCCAAGGATCTTGTTAACAGGAAATTTGTTATAATAATCACTCTTGAAAACTTCCTTTTCCAAAAATTTCCGCGTAGCAAGGTGAAAGGTTTCTTTAGGACGATAGAACCAGCAACCATACAGCCATTTCTCGCCTACAAACACCAATTGAATAAAATTACAGCCAAACGTTAATTCAACCAGTTTACCATACCTTTGCAAATATGGCTCTTAATATTTTTTTTCAGGAAATCGGAAATTTTTTAAATAGCAAATAAGAGGGACACAATTTAACCAACATTTTGAAAATCATAATACACATTAGGCCTAGCCCTATGCAAGGACCGAAAACCAGATGCTCAATGCTATTTTCAGGGAGTCCCCCATTGGTTGGTACGGCTTCAAAATCATCAGGGATAAGGCATTGTTTTCAGTACTGGCACTGCACTCTTGAGTACAACATTCCATCGTATGATTTAAAGTTATGGTCAATTTCATTATTTTTACCTTCTCTAGCTTTATGCTGTTCGTACAGCAGTGAAGACAACAAATACCGTGCCCAATAAGTGACAAAGTCTTGAGCATCATGGTGGAACACTGGCTGCATATGAAGCTATGCCTTGTATCTTCTATTACTGGGTTAGGGGGAGTCAATCATTAGATAAGCAAGTTTTAATCTTTACATTTGCTGAGAATATCATAGGGCAAGCAGTGTGCATTCTATTACCTATTAACACGCCATGGCTCCCAGGATCAAAACACACTTACTCAGACATTTTGGATGACCTCACCTGCAGTATCCTGCCAGAGCCTTTCAATGCAGACAATATGTGGTTGAAGATTAGGCTCTGCAGGTTCCACGTACACATAATCTCCAACGTGGTACATACTATTCTTAAAGCTGCAGTCCTGGCTGTACGTGCGATATAAGCCAGACTGCCCAGACACACCTCCGGGATCTTCACTTTTTTCAGCTTCTTTAGTTAAAAACAAATAGGAATACAGAGTTTTTATTCAATCCAATGAGTAACTAGTGTAACAGGTTTATGCACAAGCTAGCTGGAGCTTTGGCGGATGCACTTAAACATATGTGATATAGTAAAAGGGCACCCAGTTCTAGGCTGACAGATTGAGTTGATGCTCTCAGCCGGTCACCGGCTTTATGAAATATTCACACTGGCGGTGTTAAAATAACATTCTAAGACAAAGTAGGGACTATTTTGCCTCACGCATTTCTCCTACACCTGACAAATCTCGACAAAAATGCAGAACTACTAAAGTCAAGCGTTGTCATTTCTATTTAAGATATATTAAACTCCAAAGTTATTCAGCCAAGAGAAATTATTAGTAATGTAGTACGGGACTGTATATTCATACAATATTTACATTATCCAAGTTAATTGAACTAGTGTCTGCAGAGGTAACAAACTTTTTCACAACAATGTTATAAATTAAACATACAAACTTCAGAAAAAGACATTAAAGTGACACTCCAGGCACACAGACCACTTCTGCCCATTGGAGTGGTGTGGGTTTTATAAACCGCAATAATTATCTTGCAGGGTTAAGACCTCCTCGAGTGATTGTCTATAAGACAGCCACTAGAGGGCCTTCCGTGTTCTTTGAACACGAAAAGTGTTTGAAACGTCACTGCATAGCATGAGGACCTCCAGCGTTGCCAGAATCCCCATAGGAAAGCCTTGAAAAAGCCTTTCCTATGAGGAGGTCTAATGCCGCGCATGCGCATTAGGTCTTCCCCGCCAGCTGACGTCGCCGGAGGAGGAGCATGGGCAGAACCTGGATTCGGGTAAGTCACTAAAGGAGTTTTAACCCCTTCAACAACATGGGAGCAGGGTGGGAAGGAGAGGGGCACTGCAGGGATATGTTTTCCTTGCACTGGAGAGTCCCTTTAATCCCACTGTTATTTATCCAATATATGCACATACAATAACCAAATTACCGTAAAGGATTACTCCAAGCACCATGACAACTGCATTGATTTGAAGTGGTCATGGTGACTGGAGTGGGTATGTGCAGCTTTTATAAAAGTGTCCACATACTGAGAACCTGGCTAATGTCAAGTTCAGCTCAGCTGACGCGCTCAGCTAAGTAATCACCAGTGGGACTGGCATCTGAAGCTCTGCAGAAGCCAGATGAGGACCCAGGTAAGAGAGCAAACCATAGCAGTTTAAAGTGGTTGTTTTTTTAAGATATTAAACACTTCAGTTAACAAGCACGGATATTTACAGGGACAATGTAGTGTTAGGAATACAAACCCATTTCATACCCCATGAAACAGCAGGAAGTACCTCTAATAGCGGTCTGGTAGACCGCCACTAGAGGCAGTCTTAACCCTGCACTGTTTCTCTAATAATAATAATAAAAGAAAAAACAGATTCGACCGATTATAACTGACATTTCAATGAAATAATTTCCGGGTAACAGACTAAACATAAAAAAAAAAAACAGATCGCACCCTAGAAGTAGAATTGTGCATCAAATGTGCAGACCATAATTATTTGGACAAAGCTTGTACTCCAGCTAAATAGATTTAAATTGCCATAATAACCAAGAGTATAAAATGTAGTTAGAAAATAAATGTCATGCTGGAGGTATTTCAATCCATTAATTATGCCAGCATATTACAACTACTACCCTCTTTTCCAAGACCCAAAACCCTTATAAGGAAATAGTTGTCTTTTGTTTATTAATCAGGAACAATTCTTTGCTAGTGTTAGGAAAAACCCCTCTGAGCACTTAGCGATCTTAAAATACCTTTCTTCTCTTCTTCCCGTTTAGCTTTATCTTCTTCATATTCCTTAGGCAGTTTCTCTTTCTTCTCCTTTTCCACGTCATTGTGAAGGTGTTTGGTGGTGTAGCTAAGGGCAGGAGATAGAAGGATTTCTCCATTCTTACAAAGCTCATCACGAATTTTGATAAAAAACTGCTGGAGTTCAACTGCATCCTCATAGATTTCGGAGTCCGTCCTGTGCCGAAAAATAAATACATTACAGAATGCATTAATGTGAAGCTTTGCTGTAATGAATAATCAATAACTCAGCATTCACATACACAAATGGCAACTTCGTTCTTTTTTTAAATAAGGATAAGCCATCCGCTTTGTTTTGTCAATGTGTCAGAAAATAGGGACTCCTATATGAATAAAATTAACAGCCCTGCACCATCTGATCACGGGACTTTTCCGTCTTTAAAGTTTGTTTTATATTTGCCCAATCTCCTCTGTCAGTCAGTCACATTTGAGTAAAAAAAAAAGTTGCCAACCTGAAGCCACTAGGTCTTCCTTAGTAGATAGAAAAAAAAGGAAAAAGAATTAGAAAATATCTGCCGTGCCCTGACCCTTTTCTGGTTTAAAAGGACCAACATTTCCAACAAATTCCTACTCCAGTGATAGCTGCAAAGAGGGGCAGAGAAACCCAAGCAAGTGTCAACCTGCATGAAAACGTTTCTTCTCTTGACAGTGGGATGGCACTTTAGTGGTGATGGTGTGAAGAGTGCTCATTCAATATTAAAATGGAACTGTTATTTGTGATATAGTTAAAATACTAACAATGTAGGTGTTGTTATTTTTTTAAAACGCTTTCATGTTATATATTTTATAATTTACATTTTGTGCCTGGCTTTTCAGGCACAGCTATAGTGTAACTGGAAAGAAAAAAGAAGAAAATAGGTCTCAAAATAGGGAATAATCCAACTGTCAGGGCCTAACCCTAATGCTAGATACAAGAATGTTCCAAGGAAAAGGAACCAAGGGGTGTTGGATTACCCTTTAAAAATTCGAGCATACAATTTTAAATTAAGGAAACCAGAGTGACACCTCATAGTCTTCAGTGAACAACACATATGACATATAAAGGGGATTTATAAAAAGGAGACATACCCTCACTTCTGTCCAATGCTAGTATATGGGAAAATCCTTTATTAAAGCTAGGTTGAGTGAGGAATGATATGGCTACTAAATGCCTCCTTTTTATAAATCCCCTTTATATGTCACATATGTGTTGTTCACTGAATACTATGAGGTGTCACTGATTTTCCTTAATTTAAAATTATATGCCCTAATTTTTAAAGGGTAATCCAACACACCTTGGTTCCTTTTCTTTGGAACATTCTTTTTTTTTTTTTTTTAATTCTTTATTTTATTCGTACACAGCTTAGACATGCGGAGATGCACTGCCACAACAGCAGGTTCCTTTGCAGCATTAGACATTGTATAGTAGTTGTGTGGCATGAAAAACAGTGTACAGTTTTTAGTTATGTAGAAAGACATGGTGTGGCATTAATTATATAGCAGTTGTGCCGCATGAAAAACCGTACATTTTTAGTTATTTAGAGAGACCTAGTTGCATACACAGCCTGTGTGTCATAGTTTAAAATGGTTGTCGATCTCTGCGGCCTCTACTGTTTACTCGCTATTTGGTCACGTCTAGACCTTGTTTTTGCGTTGCTTGTCTTCGCTATACTAACTGGCCATTAAAATGGTTATGTTATTTCTAGCTTTAACTGGGCGTGAAACCACAGGGAACACGTGGTAACAACAATGAGTTTAAACATGTGAAAATAAAGAGTATATTGTGTCGAGAAACTGAGAAAATAATAGAACATATCTGAACCGCTGCTGAGCCAAACAAGTATCTGTCTATTGGCTTGTGTTTCGCTTGAATCAGCCTATGTTGGGTGAGCTAGTGTCCTGCACTAAAGCCTAGTGTGTGTGGGAGGTGTAGAAAAAAATTTCGGCAGCTTGTTTGTCAGCTGTAGCAGTGTCAAATGTTAGTCAAGATTAAGCATTATATACAACAACAACATCTCCCTATGGTATTCATGAGCAGGGTGCCCTGGTCTACCAGGCTTGCATATCAGCAGCCAGAGTCCCGATCATACAGTTCAGAGCAGGGCCTGTCGGCTGTGAAGCAATGTGGTGGGCGCCTTAGCCTATGCATCTTGCTGTAATGATTTGAGTCCCGTTGGCATAGATCTGACAGGCTAAACAGCGCAGTTTGTAGTAAAACCATCCAAACATCTGGCTTTATAACATCAGTGGATTATTTTTAAGCTAAACAGGCTTACGATTAATTCAAGTGCGTTGAAAGTTATATCAAATACATGGCATTGCGGTTCGGAGAGGGTCATTCTGTTGTACCTATGCCATTATTTTCTAGTATGGGTAGCTTTGTGCGATGTATTTCAATCTAGTGTATTAAGGTACATTAATTAACGAGTAAACAAAACATGGCATAATTAGTGAGGGGTATGCTTTGCCAAGAAGTTCATTGTGGAGAAACAGTCTAATTAATTCCTCATCCCCTTCATATGGCCAGTCCAGAGTACCCACGAAAGTCCAGGGAGAGAAGGGTCAGTAAGGTATGGATGTACGGTGTACTAACAATCCATGTTCTTGAGTAAGAGCCCTTCAGTGCCTGGTAAGGGTGTCTAGGTCTCTGTCTGCAGCTTCTTCTGCTGGGCTTTGTGTGAGCCTCCTGGGTCAGCGTTCTCCCGCTCTTGTGCCGCGGAGGGGCTTCCCGCCTGTGGCTCCTGCCGGTATTAAGTCTCATTGCCTCCTGGTCATCGTTATGGCAGACACCGTTTTGCAGGTGCGGGGTTGCGCCTTGCTGGGTGAGGGTTGTTGGGGCTGCCGAAGTGCTGGTGAGTTGTGTGAGTTGGCGTGTCTCTCCGAGGCGTGGGGACGCACCCGCTTGGGCCCGGGTACCTGGCGCTGTTGCTCTCCGGCATCGGCGTTGTCCGAGAGCCCTTCTGGAGATGTGAGGGGCATTCCCGCTTAGGTATCGCCGGGTTGCTGGGTGGATCCAAGCTTCTACCTCCCTCATCGCCCTCCTAAATGTCCATTTCTGGGTATGGAGCTTGGCCCAGAGGCCGGCGCGCATCTGGTCATGGAACTCCCAAGTGTGCTGTGGAGGCTGAATTTGCACGCGGGTTAAGGTTGGCTGTGTGTGAGCCGCCATCTTGTCTGGGCCCAGGCTGGCCCGTCTTGCTTTGGGTGCCATTGCATGGTCATGCTTGGTTGCGGGGGTGTTCGCCCCCGTCGAGGACCGGGATATCCCCCGCCGGTCCAGGGGTGCAGCAGGGCTATGCTGCGTCTGGGCTTTTGTGTCAGTCTCTCGGGCCTTGGGTTCCGCTCCACTACAGGCCGCATGGTCGGCCCGTGCCATTCCGCCTTACTTCGATGCCGGACTGGTATTCTGTTCCTCTTGTTTTCTTGAGACGGGTTCTGGTCACTGTGTGCTGCCAGCGTTGACGGACCGGTCGGTTGTCGCTTGTTTGTGCTTAATGATGTTGGAGCTCTTAGATTATGCGTCCGGCCATCTTGGCTGTCAGGCCCCGCCCCCCTTCGGAACATTCTTGTATACAGCTATAGTGTATCGCCTGCAGTGTCACGTGTACAATATTATGGAAGGAGAAGACCGGATTCAGGAAAAGTGGCTATAGAGTCCTTTTGGACCTGAGACAATTACTAAACCACATTAGAACGGTTTGGCATCTTACCGAGGGACGGTGCCAGGGCTTCCTTTAATATTCTAAATTTATTAAAAAATGCACACAAAAAAACAAAAAACAAAACAAAAAAAAAAACACCCTAGTCACAGTCACAAAGCAACTTCATTATTAGGGAAAATACATATACGTTTTATGAATACATAATCCGCTTATTCAGGTGAGAGATCAGTGACATGAGTCGCTGAAACCACTCTGCCCCACAATCCCAAAATTATTTTTTTACCCTAAGCAGACCCTAGTATGCATCACAGGACCCAACAAGGCTATGGTGAGGAAAAAGGTGTTCCTGCAGTTCTACAAGTCAGGCAATTTCACAAAGATGTGCATGGTCTAGTTACTGCAAGCACCATGACCACTTCAGTAAATTTACTTGATAATGCTGGAGTTTAACTACTGTGCCAGCAGAGGTGTAAGCTAAGGCAGTGGCATTGGGGTGTCATTTGTCATATCAATATTTCTATGCACAGGTATTCATTCACTGGCTGAGTGTGATCAGCTGACATTCCCAGCCAATGAATCAACAGCAGGTTTGCAGAAGCCAAATGTCGTAAACCTGCCCACAGAGCAGTCTGGGACACAGGTAAGAGTGCAAACTGTTGCCAATAGTTTTCCCAATTAGCTGGTAATGGAACCAGGGTACTATTCTCATAATAACCACTACAGCGGTTATTAAGGTGGGAGTAACCATTTAAAATTATTTTCTTTAGATTTCCTAACCATTCTCTCTGTAAAAGGGATACTCTAGGTTTCAAACCAACTTTATCTTAATGGAGCAGTTTTTGTGGATCATGCTTCTGCAATTCAGTAAAGTGGCATCGTAACCCTCCCTCTTTTTTAAATACTTATTTTGACTGCGTTGGGATTTCACTGAAATTCCAAACCAGTCAAGAAATAGAAAGAGACAAAGTAGGAACTATTATGTCTCTGTATTTCTCCTCCGACTGACTTTCTTAGACTCATAGGGAGTGTTGGTTAATATCTACAGCTGTCACCAGTGACGGCTGCAGGAAATTGGCCGTGTCTATGGAGGGTCCTGCACATGCATCAGAGTACAGCAGTGCCGTTGGCTCCTGACGCTGAAACTCCAGAAGTTAGAGAGGAGCAGTGCAAGAAAGATGGTGGCGCCCATGAGGGACAGGGTCAGGTAAGTAATTTCACCTTTACCTGCCCCCATGCTGGCAACCGGATCACCCGCGGCAATGTCACCATCTGAGGACTTCAGAAATTCGGCACTTTAAATCACTCTCTAGCCACCTCTGCACTGACTTGTGACTCACACAGTCTCAAAATAAATACATAAAATTATAAATTAAAGACATAGTGCAATAAAGAAAATTTATAAATTACACTTTTTCAGGAAGTATTAAAGGACCACTATAGGCACCCAGACCACTTCAGCTTAATGAAGTGGTCTGGGTGCCAGGTCCAGCTAGGATTAACCCTTTCTTCTATAAACATAGCAGTATCAGAGAAACTGCTATGTGTATAATAGGGTTAAATCCAGCCTCTAGTGGCTGTCTCATTGACAGCCGCTAGAGGCGCTTCTCACTGATTTTTACAGTGAGAAGACGCCAGCGTCCATAGGAAAGCATTGAGAATGCTTTCCTATGGACTGACTGAATGCGCGTGCGGGTCCTACCGCGCATGCACATTGAGCCGATGACGGCGATATGGAGGAGGAAAATTCCTCGCCCGGTGCTGGAGAAAGAGGTAAATTTAACCCCTTCCATCCCCTAGTGCCCGGCGGGAGGGGGGCCGTGAGGGTGGGGAAAACGAGTTTGTTTTCCTGGCACTATAGTGGTCCTTTAAGGAGGCTGTGTTAGTCACAGCCACGAGAAGTGTGGTTAGGACTGCATACAAGTTATTTAAATGGCAGAGAATTGAGCTGCAGTTGCCTAATCTATCTAAACTAAAATGGCTTCATTGAGCTTAACTAGTTTTGGTGCTCCCCTTATATGCAGGGCCTTTCATGATTCTTTTAGTTTTTACATATCCATATTATCACCATTTAACAATAAGAAAGCAAAAGAGACCACAAAAAACAAAAGAAACCACAAAACGCAACAATATTAGTTCTGAAAAGGTCAGAGGTATGTAGTCTAGTTCGTGCCTAAACATCACATTAGCATTTAAACAGATTTACAAATGTTTCCCCTCAGCTAAACTAAACTACTTACTTCTAGATCTTAGTGAGTGTCCAACACAAGAAAATAAAAAAATAAAATAAAAAAAAGATATCTCACCGGTTCATCCTGCGTGCTCTTTCTAAAACTTCAAACATTTGCTCTTGGAATAAATCCAATCTTCTGTATCGGTTGTTCTCCACATTCTTTCTGATAATGTCAAATGTTAGTGGAGGCCTTTTTGGAAACTTTGGGTCAACGCCAGGTATTTCCGCCAGAGAATCACTGTAGCATCTTCCTTCGTCATCCTGATGGCTCATTACGGACACGAAAAGGTTGTGGATCAGCTCTTGGATCAGAAGTGTGACATTTGGAACATGAGAATCTTCGTCTCCTTCAATATCTCTACGGGTCTCAAGTAAGACTTTGTGGAGAACCAACGCATCTTTATAGATTAACGATTCCGGCTCATTATAGGTGCATGCGTTATTGAACATAATCACAAAATCTTCACACATGGCATCGATATCTTGGTATTTGTTTGCCATGATATGACTTCTAATCTTTTCCATATCTATTGGCTTTTTGATTGTCAAGTAATAATCAGGGAGCTCAGAGCGAGAAGGGAGCCGCAGGAAGATGGCACTGAGACGCCTGCCCCGTTTATCTGTGTAATTCTTCACAGCTTCATAAACCTCATTGAGTTTCTGTTGCATGGGACTAAGATACTTTGTCTTTTTTGGAGATATTCCACTTTTCCTACCTGGAAAATGAAGTTCTAAAGTCAATTTTAAAGTTACAGATTTGAGACACTGCAAAACAACCAATATTAAAGCAAGTTAAAACTCAGATGCTGCTCAGCAAATTGATCTTACACAAATAATGTGGAAATTAGAACCAGGTAAAAAGATTCAAGGGCTCAAATAACACAGATATACAACGTGGAAATATGGAATTCTAATTAAATAATGCCTTTGTCAATTCTATCAAAGGATTAATACATTCTTATACAAAGGCAATATCAGATATTACTTGGCCAAATAGAAGATGAGAGGAATTCCTAGCATGAACACATTTGTTGGCCTACCTAATATGTTTCCATACCAGGACTAACATCATAGTCCCTTGTGCTAGCCACAGGTTTAGCAATTTAAATATGGACACATACAAGTAACTTAAAAAAAACAGCTCAAGCACGCTGTACAGGTTATGGTGCCAGAAAGGTTCTGGCACGCTCCCCCCAAAGTAAATAGTCAAACTGTTTGCTAATGGCCTGACCGCTCACTTGGGGTCTGCAGGGCACCAGTCACCTCCTCCATGAGAGACAGAAGCTCTCTGCATTCAACTAAACCAGGCAATGATCTGGGCAGGATCTTCCCGTTCTCAATAGAGGAAGTAACCTGCGACCTGCTGATGCCAGGTAAGTTGTCAAACTGTTAACAAATGGTTTTACTCCTCACTATGCGGTGCGCAACAGTGTGCCTTAGTGGGTATGGTACTTGGAGTGTTCCTTTAAATACTAAGCTCTACTTACTTAATTTCAGTTTTGGAGATGCCATGTCATCATCATCAAGAAGAGGACCAAGTTCTTTTCTTTTTTCTTTGAGGACTTTTTCCAAAACATGTGCATCGTTATACACCTGTTTAATTGATATGTATTATTAAAGCAATACAACCGTTGAGAGAGAGAGAGAGAGAGATCACAATGTTTAGCACGTTGAACTCTAGTTGCATTAAACAGGGCAAGAGAGCGAGGTACAAGAATAATGTAATTTTCAAAAGGTGAGTTGCAGCACACCACAGCTGAACAAAACAGCAGGTGAGGGTGAGGAACAGAGGATACAGGATAAGACGGAGAAGAGTTTGACCCGTAGTTGCATTGAAGCAGCATACAGTGAATAAAAAAGGAAGTGCAAATAGGGAGCACAGCACAAATAATGGGATCAAAGGATGAAGAGCAGCACAATGATGTTCACATAGAACTTAAAGAAAGGATAAAGACATACAATACAGATAGCTGGAAGAGAAAGGTACAGCAATCAATAAAAGACAAGTAGATGAGATAATACAACAGGATGACACAATGAATCAGAGTATATTATAGGCACGTCAAAAATAATAATAATGAAAAAGTTGTAAGGAGAGGTGTATACCACGGGAGAAGTGGTAAACTCCAGATAAATAAAACAAAACAAAAAAAAAATAGAGGTTGTGAAGCAGCACACTATAAAAGCACAAAACAGGATTGAGCACCTTTCTATAAATTCACAGAATAGGATTAGAGATTGAAGACCAATCTAGCTCGTTTTGACATAAACAATATTTTGCCAAAATGTGGAAAACCCAGAAATATAACAAAAACAAATTTAAAGATCATATCAATATTAGCAAACACACAAAGACTTAGGGAATATTTATCAGTGTTTTCAAAAGCCAAGGTTAGTTAAATTATTTAGATTGCATTTATAAAATGTTCTAAAACGTGACAATTTACACTCGGTTTTCACAAAAACAGACATTTTAGAAGACTACCAATTTTGTTGTGTTTGTCAGAAAAAGTGTTGATAAAATCTGTAATTTTGTAAAAAAAATAATAGGTCAATACAAAGGCATATATTAAAAAACTTCACAGATTTAATAAATAGCACAAATATTTATAGAAATTTAGACGCGTTAGCAACACTATGATAAACTCCTCTTAATATCAGCTGATTTTCAAATTTCTCAAATGTCTTTTAGTCTGAGTTTGTAGACTTCTGAATGCTGGAAAACAGGTCTTTCACAGTATTATTTGTGAAAGTGTTTTGATTATTGGACATTGAATTATATTTCTATAAAGAATAAAGCATGTTTAGGTTGTCACATGTTAACTTAAACGGTGATTAGTTCAGCGAGGAATTCTATTTAAGTTTAGAAATTCTGGAGGAGGTTTTATTAATATTACCACAACGCTGTGAAATTCCATGCACAACTTTTTCATTCTATAGTTTATTTTGTCTCACAGAATGCACGCTTATGTGTTTCACTTCTACAAAATTAGGCAATACCTGAGAACCTTCTTCATTATAATGCCAAGCATTTCGAAACATCAGCTTCATATCATCCATCATAGCTTCTTCCCCAGAGTATTTTTCTGTACGAATGTTGTGCTCAATGGTCTTCAAATCCATTGGCTCGAGTATAATTTTATAGTAATCTGGGTAGTCTTTTTTGGATGGTCTGAACATGAAAAGTTCACAGAGTCTCCTTCCTGTACCCGGTTCACGTGATTCCAGAACAGCATTGAATAAAATTTTCATTCTTTGCTTTTTTATGTTTTTCTTGCTGTTGAAAGAGTTAAAATAGATTTCTTGAATTCAAAAACAGATATCCAAGCAGATTAACATGGTTACCAGCAAAGTTTTCCCAAGAATCTAGGAACAAACATTTTAATATGCTCTTTTGAAGAAACTATAACTAGACTTCGTATTTCAAAACATATAAATAACAGTATATTAACACTGTCGGAGTTGGGAAGTTATGGATAGTAAAAAAAAAAAAGGTTTCCATGTCTCGCCTCGCCTCACCAGACTCTCTGTCTAGAGGTTGTTTTTTACTTTATAAGTGGTTTATAGAATAAGGAGAAACTAGTTCTTAATAGAATGTTTTGTTACTGTATGTAAGCATATATAAGGCTAACACAATGGGTTACATCAATAGAGCATTCAGTGGAGGCGGTTTCACAGTTGGCACTGCAGAATATAACGGATATAACCAAATGTAACAAGATGTAAACTGGAGAAGTCTTGAAGGCAGGCATCAGAGGTGCGAATACAAACAGAAAAAAGTAATTTGTCTCCCCCTTGGGAACTAGTGTAGGATCCTCCGATATTGTGGTACTGTGATTTAGTGGTGGGCTCAACATTATATGACCAGATGGTGGAACTGAATCCCCATATTTGCTTGCTGAGATAGGCGATTTTAAGTAGCATTGTAAAAATATAACTATTTTTTATGTGTATGTTATTCCTTAATCTGTATGAGGATAGTTAAAGAGACACTCCAGGCACCAAAACAACTACATCTGAATGGCACTCTTATCTCAACGGGTTAAACCGTACTCAAACAGTTTAACCCAAAGTTACCTCCAGTGCCAGTCTCCACTCCCCCAAGGCGGCATCTGGCGTCTGAAATTCAGTTTCAGAAACTGTCTTGGAAAGAAACATACTAACAGATCACAGCCAATCAGCATAACCCCTCACTTCCTGAACCTGAAATTTCAGAAGCCGGATGCCATCAGGAGGGGGAGGGGAGTGGTGACCGGCGCTTTTTTTATACAAATTCATTGTATAGCTGCAGTAATCCATCCATGTGCAACTAAACTATTACAGCTAGAAAAACAGCCAGCAATTTTCCTGTGAAAATACAAACTACTTTCATTTCTTGGAGATGGGTTGGTCCTAGCTTTTAACCCTTTTACTCATCAATAAATGTATAGACAGACAGGCAGAGGTGGATATGCATACTCCAACCATTTCAAAACATACCTTTCAAGATCTTTGCAAATTGAATTAGCAAATAAATGTTAAACATATTGTACATGTCATTAAAGGATCAGTAGAGGAACCAAGACTACTTCATCTCAATGAAGTGGTTACGTTCCAGTGACCCTGTCCTTATAGTCATTCAAACGAAAAACTTTGCCATTTCAGTTAAATGTTTTTGATTGAAGGGTTAAACAGGTAGGCAAGGGCTGTCATATTGACAGCTGCTACAGGCCGTTGCGATGCAACAACAGAGTTTACTTGGTCATGTGATGTCTGACATGACATGAAGATACTAAATACCTTATAATGCAGCTCATAGAAAAAAAAAATTGATTGGACGCACGCAGCACATGTACATCCCATTCCCTCCCCACGCTTCTTTAGTAGAAGTACTGAATTGGAGAAGAAGCCAGGAAGCAAAGACTCAAGGATGAAGTTGCGTTTGAAGCAGTGATCAGCAGGACAGAGCGAGTCTCCGCACCGGAAATAAGGCAAGTTAATATTTTTTTTCCCACAGGTCAAAAGGGGGTTGTTCCTTTAACTCCATTCTATGTTATGTCACGATCTGCTACACAAGTTCAATAAAGATATTATTATTAAATAATCTGCTATTGACAATAATATAGAAAATATGATTTATGCAATCATATTAGCTTTTTTTTTAGCCTTGCAATGATGAGGTTAATGATGCCCAGGTTGCCTAGGTATCAAACCAGGTACTAAATATGAGGGAAACAAACCGTATTTCTATAAATAAAAATAAATTTAAAAAAAAATGTTTTATTCTTGTAAAAAGTAACTTGCAGTAGGACAGAGGACCAATAATGTTCCCCATGTTAAAAATACAAAAAAATCCAATGATTCACATCATCTAGAGTTAAAGTATAATTATGCAAGGCCAGACTGGTATGATAATGCAGATTTACATCAAGACAGATTCATGAATATTTATAGACAGCAAAATAGGGCTGCACGCTGCAGTGCTGTATTGTACTGCAGACAAGGGGAACAGACATACCTTTTCCTTTTGGAGCTGCCTGTATCAGATGGAGCAGAAGAGATCATGCTGTCTCCGTCCTCTATATCAAGATCTCGCCTCGCAAGCTCCTTCTTTTTGGCCTGAAATAAAGAACAAATCTCCAGGGTCAGCCTCGCTCTGACAAACGTTCCCAGAATACATGAATATTAAACAGCTGCATAGATCAGTTTCCCCTCAGAAAAGCTACAACGGGTAACAGAGCATAAATATTAAAGGGCTTGTAGAAATGCAGTAACGGGAGAAGCAGACAGAACCCCAGCTGCATTTTTGCATTACCTACATCAATTTCTTACAAGCATGTTGTGGCTTTCAACACAAATGCATAGCCACATTTACACTGCGTCAAAAATATTAAAAACTTCCATAAGATACCCCAGTGTTCTAAAACAAAAAAAGATGCATTTGATCAAAAATACGAAATTACAATCGTTAATCACATCCTGATAAATACTGTTTTATACTAAATTGGGGATTTTTTTTTCGTTTCGATTTAATAAAATGACAAAATCAAACTTGCTACTAAAAAGGCTGCAGACATTCTGTGGTGGATTTTCAACTTCCTATTGCCAGGCAATTGCATTTGCAATGTATGTTAATAAGATTATGACAAAAACAAAACGAAAATTAAGCAGTGAGACTGCAGGGGCATGATATATACACCAAAACTGCTTCAGTAAGCTAAAGTTATTTTGGTGCCAATAGTATCCCTTTAAATGGAACTTGTCATTATATAATAAACAGTAGTTCCTCAGCAGACATTCAATGCATAAAAAATTAGAGCAAAGTGAGAGCAGAAGAGATCTCCCAAAGGATGTCCTCCTGCCTTCCACCACAGCATACTCTGTGATTGCTGTGGTAACTCCCTAGCTGGCGCTGATAGCATTGGTAGATGTTGCATTGGTAGATAGAATAGGAACATTATTCAGACGCCGGCATGCTGGCAACAAAGTCAGCGTCATGGAGGAGGTTTGTCCTGCTTGGGGAAGTGTCCGCAAGCGGGGCAAGTCAACAAAGACCAGAGGAGAAGTGCAGTTGGACTAGAAGTGGGAGTTACAGAAGTGTAAAACCCACTTCTTTAAAATAGATCACGGTGGGAGAACAGAGGGCCAGACAAGTCATAACAGTTTCCACTTAAACAGGATACTGAATGATTTTAGGTCTTGCCACTAGATGTCACACAGTAACTAATTGGTGTGATATGTGGATACAGTATAGCCAAATTGTATGTAAGAAGACCTACAATGGAATGCAGGGTATGTTCTTTCATCTGACAACTCGATGTCACTAGTGCAATCAAATTAAGAAAGACTGAGTGTATGTTGTCAATTATAGAGCCAAGTTTAATTAAAGTGAACCTGGAATGGAAAAAATGAATTCCCTGTAATTGCTCCCATATACATTGAATACATCAGGTCATCAGATACATGGTGTATTCAATGTAAAAGGAGTTTCCATATAAGTTTAGAAATTTCCAGATAGGGTTGCTATGGGATGAAAACAGAGGGACCTCCTGTAGGAGGTCTTTTCTGCTCTCTCTTCTATCAATGGCTTGGCATGGCAAGGTGTTGGCCGACAGCTAAGAGGGGGAAAAATAATAATCAAATAGTGGTTTTCTCCTTATCTAAACATTTGCTAGCACAATGTATAGATGAAATCTTAGACTCAATCTAATGACAGGTGCTCTTTAAAAACCCTGCATAGTAGCTGATAGGATTGTGGTATACTTACTACCTTCAGAGGTAAATGGGGAGTGTGGTCTGCGTTTGTAAATTGCACAAATGACTTGAACACTTTTTTTAACTACAGCTTAAGAGAGTTTATTTGTAGATTCATTTATTTTCTAATTCACCTTTTTTTTTTTTTTTTTTCAATGTTTGTCCCTTTTAGTCCCTTGTAAAGGAGGGAATTGAAGTTACGGCCAGGGCCAGCTTAACAGCATTACAGAATCCCAGGCAAATTAGAGTACTGGGCCCTGCCTACACACCCAGACAAAGGAGCTTATATTTATTGGCACGGCCAATAAAATCCGTGTTTAAACATTAACAAGACATGTTGTAGAGCAGAATTAATCCACACAAACATTTACTAGCCAACAGGGGGAGGTAACTGACATGGACTGTTAAAAATATTATAAGGACTTTATTATAGTGTTAAAGCTTCAAAAATTGTGTGTCGATTTTGTCTTGCTTATGCACAATGTCCGTTGTTTTAGTCAAGGTCAAGATATGTATTCGCAACAGAAAGATTACATGTGTGCATAACCGCTGTTACTGAGGTGATTAGACCACCTTAACATTTTAATAGGAGGCTTTAAAAAAGAAAAAGAAAAAAATAGGAATTATTGTAAGTCAAGTATCCTAACGAAGATATTTATCCTTTAGCATTGGTAATGTGTAGGGATGTCTGACTGGGGCTAAAGAAATAAAGTGGTTTAACTTTAAAATTAAGGTATTTAAACAACAAAAGTATAATAAAAGTTTCAGTTTTTCCCTAATTTCACTAAGGGCCAACAATGACAACATTTGGTTGAAATAACCACATTTGTAATGCAATGCTCATATCTATCACTGGGTAAAAAAGCATATGGTATAGAATCAATAATTCTCATATTTTCCAAATACTGCATTGATAACAAATCTTGCATAGTTCTTTCTGCAGGCAAATCTAATTGAATTTAGATTACTTGTCTGCTGTTAGATATTTAAAAATCCTTGGTGGTAGTAATGTAAGCTAAAATGGACTATCCCATGAAGACACCCCACCCCAAATTTAAAGTGGCCAGTTACACCACAAAAAAAATGGGAAATCATTCTTAATTCCATAATGGCAATCATATTTCTTCTTGGATCACAAACTGTTCATAACAGGTTATATAATATATATATATATATATATATATATATATATATATATATATATAAAATCTAAAAATTCCTCTCTCAAAAATGCACTACACTTTTCACTTCTTTTCTATATACCGTAACTACTCTCTACACTCGTTATGACCGTGTTCTACCCAAGAAGAGGATCGATCGTCATTGAAAACTATGGATTTCAGCTTAAATACCTTTTGTGTGGAACTGTATCAAATGTCTAGGCAAAATCAAAGAAGATCACATCTACTAAAAACACCCTGATCTATATTTCTACTAACGTATTCATAAAGCACAATTAAGTTAGTTCAAAAGATGTGGATTCATACTAATGATATTGCTATATCATCATTTGTTATTTATAGTTAATGAGTGAATGAATTTGACAGTCGCACAGCTAATGCAAGCCAGCCATGGTTTGCTATGTTCTAAGATGCTAAGAATCACAGCAATCTGAATAACATAGATTTTATTAAATAGATCAATGTTAACCCCATATGGAAGGAGCCAATTGTCCAAGTTGTGATCAAAACAAAAAACGCAAACAAAATCTGGAATTTGCGCTACATGTTGTTCAACCATAATTCACCTCTTTCATATTAAATGCACCCACATTTATTATATATAATTTTGTTCCGGAGAAACTAGCCGTCATTATGTATCACATATTTATATGTGTATATTTATATATGTATTTGACATAATTTAATGTGAAAAAAAAATCTTAAAAAGTGTGAGAATTTAAGAAAATTTTATTTTTCAAGTTCTGCATGACATTTTAACTGTGAATGTCATAATACTGTTCGATTTTACTGCAATAAAATACACATATTTGTATTCAGCAATGTCTCACGAGTACCACAGTACCCTCCATGTACAGGTTTTATGAGTTTTTGGAAACTCACAGGGGTCAAATATAGGGCTTTCCACTTTTCTTTTGAAATTTGCCAGATTGCTTTGCTGGGCCTATGTTGCCTTTGAGACCGTTTGGTAGTCCAGGAATGAAAATCAACCTCATCTTGACATAACATTTGTAATAGAAGACAACCCAGTGTATTCAAAATGGGGTCTATGTTCAGTCTTTTTTAGTAGCCACTTAGTCACAAACCCTGGCCAAAGTTAGCGTTTATATTAGTTTTTTTGCATTTTTCACAAAAACTGCAATTCCACTGAGTATATCATCAGTATTATACATTTTACTGCTCTAAACCCCCCTCCCCCCCCCCCCAAAAAAAAAATAATAATATTTGTGTAGAGTAATGTCTCACGAGTACAGTATACCTCATGTACAGGTTTTATGGTGTTTTGGAAAGTTACAGGTATAAGATTTGCCCATTTCTGTTTTTGCAAATTGAAATTTGACAGATTGCCTTTTTTTTTGTACATGCAATCTATATGCATTATGTTTAATTATATTTAATGCTTTAAGATTGTTTCCAGGGTGCTGACCCCAGACCAATTTAAACACTCCAATTTTCTGACAAATACCACGGACCCCCAATAGAATACCTTCTGGAATTTCTCCGGATTGCACTTACGTGCAATTACTTTAAATTTGAGGAACTATTCGATTTACAGTTATCCGGGACGGCGATGGGAGCGGCCATGGCACCTTCTTATGCGAATGCCTACATGTTCCAATTTGAGAATCAATATATTCTAAATCAAACACCTAATAATATCATTGCATACTACCGTTTTGTCGATGATGTGTTCATTATATGGAAGGGATCATCCATTGGATTGGAAGAAATGATATCCCATATTAACAAATTATCATCACCCGTTAAATTAACGCTGTCATACAGTGAGAAGGAAATACCTTTTCTGGATGTTACATTCTATAAAAACGGCGCTAAATTGGGATATACTTTACACCGTAATAAATCGGACAGAAACACCTTATTAGCAGCCACCAGCTATCACCCTCAGCGACTCAAAGACTCACTACCTATGTCTCAATATATGCGAGTATTATGTTATAACAGCGAGCCTCTGAATAGAGAAAATCAACTTAAAGAGATGACCTACAGATTTCAGGAGAGGGGATACAACTCAGGGATCCTTGAAGAAGCGAAAACTAGAGCGATCGAGAAAATGGACACAAGAAACCCATGGAATACAAGTGGAATCTGACAAAGATACAGCGAATATATATCTACCACTTACATATCATACTGGGTCCTCACAAATTCGCAAATCTGTTGACAGATACTGGGATATATTAGGTTCAGACAAACACCTGCATATTTCGTAAAAACCCAATTATCAGCTACAAAAGAAATAGAAATCTGAGAGACATGCTAGTGAGAAGTGACCCTACACAGTGTTATAAGAAAAGTGTAACATATAAGAAAAATGGATGGTACAGATGCAGTGGCTGTGTCACCTGCAGCCATATGAATTCTGGCAACTCATTTGCCCATCCCCACAGTGGAAAAAGAATTACCATCCCTCATTATATCACATGTACAACGGACCATGTCATCTATCTTATAACATGTCTGTGTGGACTATCCTATGTAGGAAAAACAGACCTTACACTACGGGATCGCATTCGAGGACACCGGTCTGGCATTATGACGGCATACAGGGATCAAAAAACCGACAAAACGGTGGCCAAACATTTTCTGATGGCCTCACATAGACTTCCCACACTCAAGTTCATGGCTATAGATCATGTCCCTCCGTTACCCCGTGGAGGAGACAGATCTAAACTATTGCTTCAGAGGGAAGCATATTGGATTTTTAAATTAGACACAGTTACACCTAAAGGTCTCAATGAGTACAACACATACTCTATGTTCCTGTAGATCTGGTTGTATATACAATTGGTTAGGTGTGTCCTCTCCTTGGTAAATCACAATCCTTACCTATGTGCCTCCTTTTTCCTCTGACATTGTCGAGGATCAGGCCATGTATAGGTTTACTTCACTTTATTTTATCCTCCTTGATCTTTGCACATACTGCATACAATAGTATTTTCTTTGACAGTCCTTAGTACATTTATTCTAGGTCTACATACATGCAGGGTTTGTTTCTTTCTTTACACATAGAAACATTATTATTACTAGCTCATATAATTCCCCTGTATATGTATGGGGCCATTTATTCCATGGGCCTATATAGATCCATTGATTTTTTTCTACATTTTTTTCTTTCCTTTTTTTGTATATATAGAATAATAAAAAAAATTTTTTGCAGAGATCACGACCTCAATACAATAATATGGTCTGGGGTCAGCACCCTGGAAACAATCTTAAAGCATTAAATATAATGAAACATAATGCATATAGATTGCATGTACAAAAAAAAAAAAAATACACATAAGATTTGTCAGGATAAGTTTACAAACATTTTTTGCTGGGTAAGAAATCTGCGGTCTGAGTTATACATATAGTATACATAGTGATAGTAATATATTTAAAAAAGTATTTTTGTGCAGTTGCTATATATTTGTTTTATTAATATGTCTGTCATGTACATGTATACATGGTAGGCTATCTTTGGTTGCCATAATATAGATATATTATATACTATATAACCCCAGCATTACTATACATTTAGATGCACTAAGTATTTACTTTTTATGAGTGCTCACATTGTTATTGTTTATGTTTGTTTCATTGGTTTTGTACCTCTAAGTGTAATAGTTTTTTGTCTGGGATTAAGAAAGTGTATGGTTTTAAATCTTGTTATACCGTCCTCCATACGGCACTTAACTATGCATTCACTCGTTTTTTTCACTACACTACGTGATTATTAGACTGCACATATATCCCTGTGTTTACAGTTCATCGGCTATTTGCAGATAGACACAAGATATGTATACACGCGTTGCTTTCGGATCACTGGCGGCTTTTTCCACGCACCTGTTGGTAAGTTCTTATTATGTTTTTATACACTGCGTGCAGAATTATTAGGCAAATGAGTATTTTGACCACATCATCCTCTTTATGCATCTTGTCTATTCACAAACAGAGCTATACATAGGACACGAGGTCACACATTTAGGCTGGAAGAAAGGAGATTTCATCTAAAGGCAAAGGAAAGATTTTTTTTTTTACATTAAGAGCACTAAGTATATGGAATTCTCTACCTGAAGATTTGGTTTTATCAGAGTTCATAGAGATGTTTAAACTGCAATTAGATAAATACTTACAAAAACATAACATACAGGGGGGCGGGGCCTGACCAACATGGCCGACAGACATACATGTGGTGAGCTCCTCTCACAAATCAAGCAAAACAGGGCAAAAAACGAGTTTATA
Source organism: Pelobates fuscus (assembly GCF_036172605.1). Classification (NCBI taxonomy): domain Eukaryota; kingdom Metazoa; phylum Chordata; class Amphibia; order Anura; family Pelobatidae; genus Pelobates; species Pelobates fuscus. The sequence goes on from NC_086323.1 coordinate 187,461,494, forward strand.
CGCACAAAACTGCAACTCAAGAGACGGTACACAGCACCTGCACAAAAGGGTATGATCACAGATGACTCCAGAGACTCACCTGCTGATCCGGCATCAAGCGACACTTATGAGGCCTACACACGCGGCGAAACCCATGGGAGGAGGAAACGGCCGATCCTTCAACCTGGGGCTGCAAGGCTAAAGCAAACGACCCATTCCCCCCCCCCCCCCTCTGGACCGGTGGGGGTCATCCCGGTCCCTGCTGGGGGAGAAGCAGGAGAGAGTACCTCACCAAACCTCACCGCCGACTCTAGCTCCCGAGCCGCAACTAACATGGCCGACGGAGCGAGGAAACACGACGCCACCTGGGAAAGCAAATTTAATACTAAATTTGAAGCGATATGTACAGCGTTCTGGCGCCGGATTAACACCCGTGCAGAACAGACGCGACTGCCTACCACTCCTGCCCCGCAGCTCCAGATGACAGCTAGCCCGGAGGCCGGCTCCGTTGAGTCGGCGGGCCCAGAAACACAATCAGACGGCACGGTAGCCTGCACCGCCTGCTCTTCTTCTGAGCTGGGCACTCAATCGGAGGTTCCTCTCCAATGCCAGCCGTACACCCGGGGAGACCTCTGCACACTGAAGAAACCCCGGGCTCACTACCCTCAACAAGGGACCGTCGGCAAGAAGGCGCGAGTGCCCCCTAAGGCCTCAGGCCGAGGACACACGGCATGCGGACACCACGGGTCCAGGAACAGCCGAAAACGACTAACACCCAGGTCAGCCAAAAGACCCTCCAAGACAAGGACGGACCAGCAAAGCACCGCTGACCTGCACCCAAACACAAGGCAGACAGGGCCTCCTCTCAAGACCCGATAGCCGGATCCTCCAGAGCCTCCACGCGTTCCCGCCATAAGGAGTGGGTTGACAACAAGCTACAAACATGGACGTACACCCTAAATGTATCACTGACCCAGCAAACGGACCATGTTAATTTAGGGGATTCAGAAAAGCGATGATTTCTCTATTGTTTACCCCTCTCTCTCTATAACCACCTACTGCTATTAATACTGGTGCGGGTAACAATGCTAATGCTACAGGTAACATCACAGTAGTATCGACCATACCACTCCTCTTAACCCAGCAGATACCTCACGCAGCATACATGTATAGCACACATAAGACACGCTCCAGCTTGACAACAAATACATATGTATGCTTACTAACCAACACGCAGGTTAGACAGAAACCTTCTTATATGCCTGTATATATCTTGTTTGCCTATTAACCTAATCTGTGACATGTTTTATTTTTCGTTATATAATTCAAAAATGTGCATGCCTTATCAGTTACCCCTGATGTAAAACTTGACACTAGAAATGAGGAATGCCGTTGGGGTACCTCAAGCTTGCCTGTTAACAAACAATATTTTGCGCATTTGTTTGCGCATGTGCGTGATTAGCTCCGCCCATTTCCGTGACGTAATCGCGTGAGGCTAGTGGCGTTGCCATGGCGACGCGGGTAACTAGGAAAAGGTCGCCATGGCAACGTAGAGGGACACCAAGTGATCACAAACGTGTGAAAGGAGCTGTAATACAAAGCAGCTCATGTAGGTAGGGGACATAGCGTCCCAGAGGTGAAAGGTGGACGAAAAAAATAAAATAAAATAAATGTAGCAATTGATGATAGTGAACTGTAATGCTACAAAATACTAATGTCCATAGTACATAAAGCAAACACAAGTATACTGTTACTATGGATAGAATAATAGTGAAGTGCCAATATTTAAGGTGCTAGGGAGTAAAGTGGCAATCTAAAGTGCCAATATATTAAAAAGTGCAAGCATGCAAAAAAGTGCTAAGTGCCAAGTTTTAAAGTGATAGACAGTGCATAAGAATAAAGTGCCAAAGAGAACCACATTATCCATAATGGCATCTAGTTCTAAAATACATACTTAAACATTGCTAAGTTAGAGGTACTGGGTTAAATCTGTCACATCACTATAATTACTATACACGAGCTATTGATTATAAGTGCTCATGTAGTGGTTGCTATACACCAATATTTTATAGCAAATACACTTAGAGAGAACTACTCATACTACAATATTAAATAAAATAAAAATAAAGAACAATACTCATAACTACTTACATTAAAAATAAATTATATGCAAGTTAGGGCTGAAGCAAATATTACAATATCACACAAGAGTGTAGCGACAGGGATTCATTTAACCCTCTAGGGGACACAGTGTCTAATTCATGTATCCAAAATGCTCTCAAAGAGCGATCACGTGGCCCCCTATAGCTGGCTAAAGATCTGCCAGCAGGGGGACTGTCTAAAATATTAGACAGTCCCCCTGCTGGTAGGTAGTGTAAAAAAAAATTATTAAACATGTTTAAAAATAATATATATGTATGTATATTATATATATTTAACGTGATATATTGTATTTTAATACTAATATAAGTATATATATTAGTATTAAAATACACTTAGAATGACGTTACATATATATAATATATATTATATATATATATATATATATATATATATATATATATATATAATAGATATATACACATATATTATATTTATAAATACGTATAATTACAATAATAAATAAATAAAATAAAACTAATAAATAAAATATTGAAACAAAATGTAATAAATTATATATACATATGTAATTTAATTCTAACTGTATTTTGTTAATATATATATATATATATATATATATATATATATATATATATATATATATATATAGGTAACAAAATACACTTAGAATGACATTCTATATATATCTATCTATATATAAAATGCAAATAACCGCAAATATATATATATAGATAAATACATATAATTACATAAAAGATGACATTAGTATACACGTAGAATTTAAATACCTATAAATGCATATATATTAAAATTCTACGTGTATATTTAAGTAATCTTTTAACATAATTAGGTGATTTGATTAATTAAAATTTGATTGACATACCTGACAACACAGGGAGAAAGTGCAGAGAATTTAATTCGCAAGCACTATATTTGACCCTGTAACTCTCCAAGACAACATAAAACCTGTACATGGGGGGTACTGTTTTACTCGGGAGACTTCGTTGAACTCAAATATTAGTGTTTCAAATTGGTAAATTGTATTACAACGATGATATTTTAAGTAAAAGTGACGTTTTTTGCATTTTTTTACAAACGAACGGCACTTTTATGGACTATATTATTGTTGTAATATGTTTTACTGTTTTAAAACACTAATATTTGTGTTGAGTGAAGTCTCCCGAGAATAACAGTACCCCCCCATGTACAGGTTTCATGGTGTTTTGGAAAGTTAGAGAGTCACATATAAGGCTTGCATTTCATTTTTTTAACATTGAAATTTGCCAGATTGGTTATGTTGCCTTTGAGAGCGTATGGTAGCCCAGGAATGAGAATTACCCCCATGATGGCATACCATTTGCAAAACTAGACAACCCAAGGTATTGCAATTGGGGTATGTCCAGTCTTTCTTAGTAGCCACTTAGTCACAAACACTGGCCAAATATTCGTTTTTTGCTTTTTTAAACACAAAAACAAATATGAACGCTAACTTTGGCCAGTGTTTGTGACTAAGTGGCTACTAAAAAAGACTAAACATACCCCACTTTCAATACCTTTGGTTGTCTACTTTTTCAAATGGTATGCCATTATGGGGGTAATTCTCATTGCTGGGCTACCACACCGTCTCAAAGGTAATATTACCAATCTGGCAAATTTCTATTTGAAAATGGAACGTTCTATATTTGACCCTGTAACTTTCCAAAACACCATAAAACCTGTTAATGGGGTACTGTTGTACTCGTGAGACATCGCTGATTACAAATATGTGCATTTTTGTGCAGTAAAACCTAACAGTATTATGACATTCACAGCTAAAATGTCAGATGGAAATACAAATTTAAAAAAAAAATCTTATTTTCTCACATTTTTTTCAAATTTTATTCATAATGAATTATGTTCCATATATGAATAGTTAATGATAAATTAAAGCCCTATTTCTCCTGAACAAAATTATATATAATAAGTGTGGGTGCATATAATACGAAAGAGGGGAACTACGGGTGAACAGACATATAGCGCAAATTCCAGTTTTTGTTTACGTTTTGTTTTGATCAGAACGTGCACTATTGACTCCGTCCTGAAGGGGTTAAGGGGAAAGTAACTTTTTTCCTTGCATCTGCTTACTAATGCATGAAACACTCACAGCTAGGCTCGCCAAAATGACTCGCCACTGCAAGCCTAGAGTCCATTGCATAAGCACCAGGGGTGAATTTCTGCTCTCCAATGTTAAATCTTCACTAAGTAAAAGCTAGTGGAAATTTTAAGCCGTGCTAAAGCTGTTTTGAATAGGTTTTAGGAACTCCTGATTATCCTGATGAAATAGGCAATCCTGATGATCACGGCGCACTGTTCCACATATTGCTTTTTTATTTGAGACACTAAGGGAACTTACATTTTACATAGTCCAACGTATGTGTGCAAAAAAAAAAAAAAAAAAAGGCTTGAAATTGAATTCGCTAAAGTGCAATGAGAGAATAAATAATTGTGATATTACCTGCATGAGTTGCTGTAGTTTAAACACTCTCTTGTAGATGGCTGAATTTGGGACATTGTACCGCTTGGCATTCTCGAACATCAAATTTAAATCGGACTCAAGGTGATCCAAACTTTCATACTCTTGGTTCTTAAGCTTTGTTCTGCACAAATTTAAACTCTTATTAGCTGTAAAACAGCACAAGCAAAATACAACTTGGCTTTCAGAGTATAAATCGATTAATTGAGTGTTAAAACCATCCATATCCAATAAGGCTAATCAGCATTAAAAAAAAAACAAAAAAAAAAAAAAAACTTGTGTAATAACGATCCATGGTAATAAAAATAGAGATTTTTTCTTACTTTTAAACATTTCACAGTTGAAAGCATTAGTATAATCAAAAACATGTTTCTCTTGTTTCTAACCTGATTTGCTGTAGTGAAATTGGATTTTTGATTTGCTGGTAATAATCTGGATACTTCTTCTTGGATGGAAGGTGAAAGAACGGTTCGGCAATCAGCTGCCCTTGATTATTCCGACATGATCTTACAGTTTCATAAAGCTGATATAAAGGGCTAGATATATCCATAAACGAAGTAATGCTCTCCCCTTCGGACTCCCCTTCTTCGTAACGTATAGCAGATGCTGCAATGCAATGTGAAATTATGAATAAAAGCTTTTGATCTAATATAACACAAACAGCATGAGAGAATGTTTTAATACAAAGTGGTTTTATGATAAGGCTAACTTTAAAATTATTTATAATTCATTAAATCAAACGCACAAAGCAAATATTTGTGTAAAACTGCACTGCACATAAAAATCGAAAGCAAAATCATAACAAAAACTAGTCCCTGTGAGTAAAATACAAAAGTTAAAGGGACACTCCAGGTACCAATCTAAATTAAGTTGTTATGGTGCCCGGTGGCCCCCTTACCTCCCTCAAGGGGTTATACCTTTGAGAACCATTTAATCCCAAATTTGCCTTCAGTGCCAATCTCAGATCCCCACAGGCAGCTTCCAGCTTCTGTATTTTCAGATTGTCGCTGAGCAGGGGTGCCGCTGATCGTCTGAGAGCAGTCCGCTGATGCTCTCAGCTAATCAGTGACTCCCCATTCACTAAACTGGCTTGGAAAAGGATTTAGAGTTAGATTTTATTTTATTTTTTTTGGTGCAGGTTTAGGCATTTAATCCTACAATCTCTCAGGAGATGTAGGACTAGACATTCTGCAAACAATATAAAGAGACTGTTTTATTTATGTATTTTTCTTGCATACTGGTTGTCCCATTCAGAAAGTACAACCCATTTGTGTACTGCCATACAGTATATGTGACAAAATTGATGAAGTAAAACGGTCAAATACCTTGCTTATAGGTATTTCTAAGGAATCTGAAGGCATTAGTCGCAGTATATTGTACTTAAAGGAACACAAACATGTATTCCTGACCCTATAGTGTTAAAACCACCATTTAGGTGGTTGGCCCCCTCAGGAAGTGTTAAATCATAGCTTATTTAAAGCGTAGTGCGGGTCTGCCTCCTTGGTGAATCATCAGAATTTATGATTTTTAGAATGATTTTTTTCCATAGGGAAACCATTGGATTGGCTGAAATCGGCAAGGAGCCAGGGCCAAATGCTATTTTGATTACATTAGCACCTCCTCATAGAGATTCAGTGTCTCCATGCTGAGCGTCCTAGGGGGCAATGTAAACACTGCCTTTTCTCTGTTTGCATGAAAATGCCTGGAGGGAATGAATATACTCACCAGGACAACTACATTAATTTGTAGTTCAGGTGACTATAGTGTCCCTTTAACATGGCAACATAATGCTAAAATATTGTCAGTATTTTATTATATTGCCCACATACAGTTCAATCATAATACCCTGGTTTTAGGAACATCCCACTGAATTTTCCTTTAATGTTTGGTATGAAAGGGGAGCTGGTATTTTCAGCACACAAGCAGACATTATGAGTGTGAATAGTGGCTTCTGGCAAAGAAAAGCATTACTTTACAGCCGGGTCCCAAATTCATGGTGTATAAATGAAGAGGAGTCATGCTTTACAGGCCAAGGTTCATTTTGCCAAGTGAATGAAAATAAAAACATTTACACATTTCTGGGAGTAAAAGGGTTGAAGGGACACTTTTAAAAAAGTTACTATTTAGTTAATATACATACAATGAACATGCATCAAGCATTTAAATTGTACATATTTTTCCGCTTGCAAAAGCAGCCGGTTTTGCAAACTCTCCCCTTCTTCCACTGCCCACTCTTTCTGCTGCTATCCATTCTCGGACTTCCCAATGTAGCTCATTGAGAAGTATTTGCACAAGATAGGGGCTCTGAACAATTGCCTGCCTCTCAAGATTGGCTCCAGTAAGCTAAACAACAAGAAAATAATATTATTGTTCGGATTGACAGCCAGGGGGCGTAACAAATTTATTTTATAAACCTGCAAATTTCTATTGAAATCTGTAATGTTTGTAAAATGAAAATAAAAAAAAAATAATAAAAACAAAACACTTCAGCAAGCTAAAGTGCTATAAGTATTTAGATGGTTCCTTTAATAAAAAATTTTTGTAAAAAAAATAAAACACCACTTACCATTTAAAGAAGCATCTTCCTCACTTTCTGATCCATACTGTAATGCCATGGTAATTGCAGAGAGTCTGTCCCCTTGAGCAGGTCTCCTGTTTCTAAAGATACAAGTCAAACCTGCATGAAACACCTTTATATACCACCCTTAAAAACCAGCAGCAAGAGCATAAAACCAAAACTATATACTAATTTTTATAGTTTTTTATTTTTGTGCAAATCCCCACAGGGTGTAATTCCCTTCCCCGAGCAGCTCAAACAGCAAGTAAAGGGAATAAGTGGTCAAAAGTGACAGGAACAGACAGAGACAGACAATGAGCCGCATAAGTTCCCAGTCTGCTTCCTTCTAACTTGGACAGACTGGAAACAAACAGAAATCTTGCAGTTAATGTGAAGGTTATTTGTAAATAGCATACATCTGTGGAGGGGACTAAAGGGGTGAGAGCAGACAGACAGGGCAGCCTGCTGCTTTGGAGAGCATGCAGAGTGACGTTGCCATCGTCCTATGTAAACCTGCAGGAGTAGGCAAGGTAGACTGACCAACAGTTGGCTAGATAAAACCAGAATCCAACCCAATATGGCCGCTCAATAAATAAAGATATAAATCTTCTTCCTCTCACATAAACTCAGACACAGCCTTTCCTCTTGTCTGTCGTATTTTCTTTTTATTGATTCCTTAGGTCACTTTTATACATAGTTTTCTTCACATGATTCCCTTTTTCCTGTTACATCCCTTCCTCCGTCCCTCTGTCACCCAATTCTCCACGATTTCTTGATAGCACTGGAAGGTAGCATCTTCAAAATTTGGCACTCGCTACATTGCTCCGTTTTATCTTCATTCCACATTTCTAAAACTGCAGTGACCTTGCCAGCCTAACCATTAATTATAGCCCTACCCATGGCCCTGTCCTTACCCCTTGACTTAATCCCTGGCGTTTGGTCTGAGTTTCAGTTAAACTTTGTGTTCCAAATAACTTAAGTGGATACTACAAGATCCTTCCCCTGGTTGTCTGGCTGATGGTTGTGGGTATTCCATAGACAACAGTACTACTACTGCTAGGGTAGCTCTGAATTTGTTGGCGCTATATAAATAACATAATAATAATGATTATTAATACTATCAACTCAGGTTGGGCAGACAGTGAATGTAGTGATTGAGTGAAATTGGAATGAAAAAGGGAACGAAATGGGATGGGTGAGGTGTGAACATCAAGCCTGGGACTGACCTTCTGTATTCCTGTTGGCGCTCTGCAGACCCCAGGTAAGAAGTCAAGCTGTATTTAAAAACGGATTTACTACTATCCCTGGGAGGGCACTGCTGGCACAGTAACTACTACAGTGGTCTGTTGTGGTTAAAGTGCTTGGAATATTGCTTTATTATCCTGTCAATGCACAAAATGACAACATTGGAAAGCCTTACCTGCTGCGCAAACTTGATTTGGCAAATTCTGTAAAGTCAATTTCAGACTTTTTCAATGCAAAGATTTTTTTAATTGTATTTGCATCCTTTCCAAAGAAAAAGAAAAAAAAAAAACATTGATTATTGCAAGGAAATTTACATTTCAGTTGAGCAAAATATAGTATAATATCTCACCTTAAAAACTTGAGATCCAGGTTCATTATATATTTTGGCATTCTTTGCTAACAGATCAATATCCTTGGCCATGGTGTTGACACTTTTATAAGAACCCGTCTGGTTAAGAAGAAGCATAAATACATCTCAACAAATTAGTTCTGCGTTTTTTTTTTTCCAGTAAAATAAAAAAAAAAAATATAAAGAATATTTATTTAATATGTAAACGGATAATATATTCTTGTCTAAATTATTGAAGATATATCTGTCTTATCCAGGACCATATAGGGAAATAAAGTACTTGGAACTAAAAAGCTAAATTGTCGAAAATGGGCTGTCATTTCCAAGTATTCTTAACAAAAAAATCTACTCATGCTCTTTATTTACGTAAAGGATTCTGAGATGTAAAAAAAATTAAATCCACAATCCAGTTTTACTTATGCCCTGGCTCTAACCTGATGGAGGTAAAAACATTTACGGAACACCATATTTTTAGGAATACTAAAAGGTAGCGTTGACATTGAAAGGCCTGCAGGGGTGTGCTACAGATACCAGAACCACTACATTAATCCCTTAAGGACACATGACATGTGTGACATGTGATGATTCCCTTTTATTCCAGAAGTTTGGTCCTTAAGCTGTGGTTCTAGTGACTATAGTGTTCCTTTAGCGCTAGCTATACAAGCTACAGAAGAAGCCATCTAACAAGTTAGTAAGTACCTGAATCCTTTGTGCAATGGTCTTCAAATCGATTGGTTCTTTTATTATGGCATAGTAGTCTGGATAATGCTGAAATGGTAAAAGTTTATGGGTTTTATTTAAAATGTATACTACAGTGAACGCCATTCTTATAAGCATCGAAGGGCAAAAGGGGGCGGAGCTGTGCAAGAAAATTAGAAACTTACCATCTTGGAGGGCAGTTTCTGGAAGAGCTCGCTAATTATTCGGCCAGTTGGGTCCGTGGCGGCAGTTACAGATTCCAGCAGCTGTTCAAGAACGGGCTTCAGGTAATTTGGAGTTGTCTAAGAACAAAGAATAGCTAAATAATATGCAGACAATACCAGTATAACTTGCCACATGTCACAGGCAGAGAATAATATAGAATAGGGGTGTGCAAGTAGCAGATGCCAATGTGTCTTAAAGCATCAATAGAGTTGTAGTTCTGCTAGCTGCTGATCTACCTTTTAAAAGCCCTTAATATTTTTCAGCAGTTGGAGACATACAAAGTTCAAAACCATTCATGCTGGAAAAAAAAAAATCAAACTGGTAAAGGTACCTCTCCTTCGGGGGTGGCTGTGTTATTGTCATCTGCTTCATCCTCATCTTCATCCGCCTCCTCGCATTCACCTTTCTGGACAAACTCACTCTTTGTGCGCACGTACAGATCCCAAAGCTTGCATGCGGCTTTGTATTCTGGGGAGTCAGGCTGAAAGATTTGAAAAATGTTATAATTTTTTTTTTCAAAAAATTACTTGGCAATCTACAACTATGAATAAAATTTTAAAAAGCCACTGCATAGAGGGGATTTCAATTAAATACACAATAAAACCTGTATTCTTAAATGTACACAGCTTTATGTTGTCGTTCTGGTGTCCCTTAGCGTTAGCACAGTAAGCACTGGCTTTTGAGAGAAAAGGCAGTGTTTACAATGCTGCCTAGAAACACTTTCAGTGGCAGTCACTCAGACAGCCACTCCTAGTCCAGTACAGCACAGTTTGCAGCACGTACGTTCAGCGTCTCCACGATCCACATGAACGTTCGCCATAGAGACGATGCTGACTGGCACAGCCTGCCATATTCCTGCACATGCGCAACAGCTTCACAATGCTTTCCTATGGAAAAGCATTGGCTGAGATCATCAAGACAGTGTGATCAGTGCAGTAGAAAAGGTGAGCAAAATCATCTTTTTACTGTGATTGATTGATGTTGAAACTTTAAAGTGTAACTTTGTCATATGATAAGCATTTAAAGTAATAATTGCAACATGCCAAGCATATGTCACAAAAACAGGAAGCATGATAAAATATTTTGAAAAAAGGGGTGAGGAACACTTAAGTTCTAAAACTGCATTTGTAAATTAGACCGACTGAATTTGTTTTAGTCTGACATTATATGGTAACAATTCCCAACTGCCAGCACATTTACTTTGCACGCTGCAAACATTTTTAAACCTTGATGGCATATCAGACAGCAACTCACCTTGTAATATGCTTTTGCATTCTGAAACAATAACTGAAAATCAGCAGTCAGTATATTCACATCGTCATATTCCTCCATTTTTAATTTTTGCTGGATTTTCATTAAATCAATAGGTTGAGATACAACTTCATAGTAATCTGGTTGGTTTCTGGGGTTGTGACAAAAAAGAAAAGAAAAAAGTTATTTGATCTATGTAATCACAGACTATAGTGGGGTTCTACGTTCAAAGTGTTTTATAGGTTTACCTGCGTTTTGGAGCCCTAATGAAGAGCTCACACAGAAGTCTACCTTGCTCATCCTTATAGTCTCGAACTGTGTTGTAAAGTTCATGGCACACAGCAATCTGAAAAAAAAAAAAAATCACATCACTTTATCTCAATTAAATGGACACTATAGCTTAATGTAGTGGCAGTGGTTCTGGTGTCTATAGCCTTTCCCTGCAGTACAAGCACTTCAAACACTGGTTTACACTGGTGCTTATTAACACCTCTAGTGGTAGTCACTCAGACGGCCACTACAGTTGCTTTCTAGTCTGGTGCTGCAGTTTGCAGGACCTAGGTTCAGCGACTTCACGCTCTGCATGGAGGTGCTGAACGTTTCCAATGAGATGATGATGGTCACAGCTGATGTGTAATAAACCTTCAGTAGATTGAAGATTTCAGTCATGGAGGTGGAACAAACTGCAGCTTGGGAGAACAGGTACGTTTTAGCCCTTTCATCTCCATAGAGAGTGTGGGCCCAGAATTTAAAGGAACACTATAGTCACCTAAATTACTTTAGCTAAATAAAGCAGTTTTAGTGTATAGATCATTCCCCTGCAATTTCACTGCTCAATCCTCTGTCATTTGGGAGTTAAATCTCTTTGTTTCTGTTTATGCAGCCCTAGCCACACCTACCCTGGCTATGATTGACAGAGCGGGCATGAAAAAAAAAACTGGTTTCACTTTCAAACAGATGTAATTTACCTTAAATAATTTTATCTCAATCTCTAAATTGAACTTTAATCACATACAGGAGGCTCTTGCAGGGTCTAGCAAGCTATTAACATAGCAGGGAATAAGAAAATCTTAATTAAACAGAACTTGCAATAAAGAAAGCCTAAATAGGGCTCTCTTTACAGGAAGTGTTTATGGAAGCCTGTGCAAGTCACATGCAGGGAGGTGTGACTAGGGTTCATAAACAAAGGGATTTAACTCCTAAATGGCAGAGGATTGAGCAGTGAGGCTGCAGGGGCATGTTCTATACACCAACACTGCTTCATTAAGCTAAAGTTGTTCAGGTGACTATAGTGACCCTTTATACATCAATTCTGGAACTATAGTGCTCTTTTAAGAAATGCTCTATGAGGAGATGCTGATTGGTGTAGCATGAAGTTTTGCCGGGCATACACAATAGACTGCCAATGCCTTCCTTTGGGAAAGCATTGAAATAGTGAAGATCACCACATTTTATGATCTCATCCAAGGAGGCGGGACAGGACCAGTCACCATGAGATTGATGTGAAACTTGAAACAAAGGGAATAAAATCAACCTTTTTAACAGTTTTACATTTTATTTCCCAAGAGTTAATAAACACATTATCATTCATCGAAATAAGTATTGGTATATGCTCTAATTTAGCGCTATCCAGAAGACTAGAAGCACTACAGGCCTGTGATAAACTCTAGTATTTCTCAAATCATTTGAAAACTGTTTGGCTACTTACCATGGGACAGTGCCAAGGGACTCCTGGCATCATAACCAGTACAGCAGGCAGTAAGGGATATGGTGCCTAGGCTGCCCCTTATTCAACAGTGCAAGAAGCTGCATGCTTTTACCCAGCTAAGAAAAAATAGCATTTATTTTCAATCACGCAATTGTATTCACATACCAAATGCATGCTTTTTAACCTTGACGTCTAAGTAATAAGTTGAAGCGAATACTCTCTCTACAGCAGTGATGCCCAAAAAGGTAGATCGCCAGATGTTGTAAAAATACAACGACCATGAAGCTTTGTATGCCTTTGGAATGCATGGAATGTCAAAAGCATCATGGGAGCTGTAGTTCTACAACATATACATGAATGCTGCTCCTGCTAGTCCAGCATTTCCCAATTGGGGTTCCGCCAAAAGTTTAAAAAACAAAATGGCTGCGGGCGGCGAAGGAGCAGTGATCTCCCTGCTCAGCAGTGATGCTGGAGCTGGAATATAACGTCACTCCGGCATCACTAAGAGGCGTGCAAGGGAACTGAGCAGGGAGATTACCACCTGCACTCCAGCCACTCAGCAGCCCCACTGGACCCCATGCCAGCACTCCTAAAGGTAGGGTGGCTGGGTGGAGTAAAATGTAAAAAATAGAAAGAAAAAAAATTGTATGTGTGTCTGTTAGGGAGTTTGTATGTGTTTGTGTGTCTGTCAAAGAGTATGTGTGTGTTTTTCAGTGTGTGTATCTGAGGGTGTCAGTGTGTGTGTGTGTGTGTATCCTAGGGTGTCAGTGTGTGTGTGTGTGTGTGTGTGTGTATCCGAGGGTGTCAGTGTGTGTGTGTGTGTGTGTGTATCCGAGGGTGTCAGTGTGTGTGTGTGTGTGTGTGTATCCGAGGGTGTCAGTGTGTGTGTATCCGAGGGTGTCAGTGTGTGTGTATCCGAGGGTGTCAGTGTGTGTGTATCCGAGGGTGTCAGTGTGTGTGTGTGTGTGTGTATCCGAGGGTGTCAGTGTGTGTGTGTGTGTGTGTATCCGAGGGTGTCAGTGTGTGTGTGTGTGTATCCGAGGGTGTCAGTGTGTGTGTATCCGAGGGTGTCAGTGTGTGTGTGTGTGTGTGTATCCGAGGGTGTCAGTGTGTGTGTGTGTGTATCCGAGGGTGTCAGTGTGTGTGTGTGTGTGTGTGTATCCGAGGGTGTCAGTGTGTGTGTGTGTGTGTGTGTGTGTATCCGAGGGTGTCAGTGTGTGTGTATCCGAGGGTGTCAGTGTGTGTATCCGAGGGTGTCAGTGTGTGTGTGTGTGTATCCGAGGGTGTCAGTGTGTGTGTGTGTGTATCCGAGGGTGTCAGTGTGTGTATCCGAGGGTGTCAGTGTGTGTGTGTGTGTATCCGAGGGTGTCAGTGTGTGTGTGTGTGTATCCGAGGGTGTCAGTGTGTGTGTGTGTGTATCCGAGGGTGTCAGTGTGTGTATCCGAGGGTGTCAGTGTGTGTGTGTGTGTATCCGAGGGTGTCAGTGTGTGTGTGTGTGTATCCGAGGGTGTCAGTGTGTGTGTGTGTGTATCCGAGGGTGTCAGTGTGTGTGTGTGTGTATCCGAGGGTGTCAGTGTGTGTGTGTGTATCCGAGGGTGTCAGTGTGTGTGTGTGTGTGTGTATCCGAGGGTGTCAGTGTGTGTGTGTGTGTGTGTATCCGAGGGTGTCAGTGTGTGTGTGTGTGTATCCGAGGGTGTCAGTGTGTGTGTGTGTATCCGAGGGTGTCAGTGTGTGTGTGTGTGTGTGTATCCGAGGGTGTCAGTGTGTGTGTGTGTGTGTGTATCCGAGGGTGTCAGTGTGTGTGTGTGTGTGTGTATCCGAGGGTGTCAGTGTGTGTGTGTGTGTGTATCCGAGGGTGTCAGTGTGTGTGTGTGTGTATCCGAGGGTGTCAGTGTGTGTGTGTGTGTGTGTATCCGAGGGTGTCAGTGTGTGTGTGTGTGTGTGTATCCGAGGGTGTCAGTGTGTGTGTGTGTGTGTGTGTGTGTGTATCCGAGGGTGTCAGTGTGTGTGTGTGTGTGTGTGTATCCGAGGGTGTCAGTGTGTGTGTGTGTGTGTGTGTATCCGAGGGTGTCAGTGTGTGTGTGTGTGTGTATCCGAGGGTGTCAGTGTGTGTGTGTGTATCCGAGGGTGTCAGTGTGTGTGTGTGTGTATCCGAGGGTGTCAGTGTGTGTGTGTGTGTATCCGAGGGTGTCAGTGTGTGTGTGTGTATCCGAGGGTGTCAGTGTGTGTATCCGAGGGTGTCAGTGTGTGTGTGTGTGTGTGTATCCGAGGGTGTCAGTGTGTGTGTGTGTGTGTGTATCCGAGGGTGTCAGTGTGTGTGTGTGTGTGTGTATCCGAGGGTGTCAGTGTGTGTGTATCCGAGGGTGTCAGTGTGTGTGTGTGTATCCGAGGGTGTCAGTGTGTGTGTATCCGAGGGTGTCAGTGTGTGTGTATCCGAGGGTGTCAGTGTGTGTGTATCCGAGGGTGTCAGTGTGTGTGTATCCGAGGGTGTCAGTGTGTGTGTATCCGAGGGTGTCAGTGTGTGTGTATCCGAGGGTGTCAGTGTGTGTGTATCCGAGGGTGTCAGTGTGTGTGTATCCGAGGGTGTCAGTGTGTGTGTATCCGAGGGTGTCAGTGTGTGTGTATCCGAGGGTGTCAGTGTGTGTGTATCCGAGGGTGTCAGTGTGTGTGTATCCGAGGGTGTCAGTGTGTGTGTATCCGAGGGTGTCAGTGTGTGTGTATCCGAGGGTGTCAGTGTGTGTGTATCCGAGGGTGTCAGTGTGTGTGTATCCGAGGGTGTCAGTGTGTGTGTATCCGAGGGTGTCAGTGTGTGTGTATCCGAGGGTGTCAGTGTGTGTGTGTCCGAGGGTGTCAGTGTGTGTGTGTCCGAGGGTGTCAGTGTGTGTGTATCCGAGGGTGTCAGTGTGTGTGTGTGTGTGTGTATCCGAGGGTGTCAGTGTGTGTGTGTGTGTGTGTATCCGAGGGTGTCAGTGTGTGTGTGTGTGTGTGTATCCGAGGGTGTCAGTGTGTGTGTGTGTGTGTATATCCAAGGGTGTCAGTGTGTGTGTGTGTGTGTGTGTGTATATATCCAAGGGTGTCAGTGTGTGTGTGTGTGTGTGTGTGTATATCCAAGGGTGTCTGTGTGTGTGTGTGTATCCGAGGGTGTCAGTGTGTGTGTGTGTATCCGAGGGTGTCAGTGTGTGTGTGTATCCGAGGGTGTCAGTGTGTGTGTGTATCCGAGGGTGTCAGTGTGTGTGTGTGTGTGTGTATCCGAGGGTGTCAGTGTGTGTGTGTATCCGAGGGTGTCAGTGTGTGTGTGTATCCGAGGGTGTCAGTGTGTGTGTGTATCCGAGGGTGTCAGTGTGTGTGTGTATCCGAGGGTGTCAGTGTGTGTGTGTATCCGAGGGTGTCAGTGTGTGTGTGTGTATCCGAGGGTGTCAGTGTGTGTGTTAGGGATCGACCGATATTGATTTTTTAGAGCCGATACCGATACCGATAAGCTGTGAACTTTCAGGCCGATAGCTTGCCGATATTCTGTACATTTACCATTTTGAAAAAATAAACTCTTTCTAACGGTAAATGCACAAAATATACATGCCACATGTAGTGGATGAAGTGTATTTAGACAGGGGAGCTGTGTGTGTAGTGGATGCAGTGTGTATTTGTGTAGTGTGTATATAGTGTATGCAGAGTGTATAGTGAATGCAGTGAGTGTTTGTGTGTATATATATATATATATATATATATATATATAGTGAATGCAGAGTGTGAATAGTGAATGCAGAGTGTGTGTTTGTATAGTGTGTATAGTGAATGCAGAGTGTGTGTTTGTGTAGTGTGTGTGTATATAATGCAGTGTGTGTGTTTGTGTAGTGTATGTATGTAATGCAGTGTGTTTGTGTAGAGTGTGTGTTTGTGTAGTGTGTGTATATGTAATGCAGTGTGTGTGTGTTTGTGTAGTGTGTATGTATGTAATGCAGTGTGTGTGTGTGTGTGTTTGTGTAGTGTGTATGTATGTAATGCAGTGTGTGTGTGTGTTTGTGTAGTGTGTATGTATGTAATGCAGTGTGTGTTTGTGTAGTGCGTATGTATGTAATGCAGTGTGTGTTTGTGTAGTGTGTATGTATGTAATGCAGTGTGTGTTTGTGTAGTGTGTATGTATGTAATGCAGTATGTGTGTATGTGTTTGTGTAGTGTGTATGTATGTAATGCAGTTTGTGTGTGTGTGTAGTTTGTGTATGTAATGCAGTGTGTGTTTGTGTAGTGTGTATGTATGTAATGCAGTTTGTGTGTGTTTGTGTAGTGTGTATGTATGTAATGCAGTGTGTGTGTGTTTGTGTAGTGTGTATGTATGTAATGCAGTGTGTGTGTGTATGTATGTAATGCAGTGTGTGTGTGTATGTATGTAATGCAGTTTGTGTGTGTTTGTGTAGTGTGTATGTATGTAATGCAGTGTGTGTGTGTTTGTGTAGTGTGTATGTATGTAATGCAGTGTGTGTGTGTGTGTTTGTGTAGTGTGTATGTATGTAATGCAGTGTGTGTGTGTGTGTGTATGTATGTAATGCAGTGTGTGTGTTTGTGTAGTGCGTATGTATGTAATGCAGTGTGTGTGTGTTTGTGTAGTGTGTATGTATGTAATGCAGTGTGTGTGTGTTTGTGTAGTGTGTATGTATGTAATGCAGTGTGTGTGTGTTTGTGTAGTGTGTATGTATGTAATGCAGTGTGTGTGTGTATGTATGTAATGCAGTGTGTGTGTTTGTGTAGTGTGTATGTATGTAATGCAGTGAGTGTGTGTGTGTGTTTGTGTAGTGATGTAATTTGTGTAAAATGGAGAGGGGGATTTTTTTATGTTTATTATTTTTTTAATATTTAAATTGTATTGTTTTTGTTTCTTTTAGCCCCCCCCCCTCCCTGCTTCTTACCAGGGAGGGGGGGATATAGTATTCCCTGGTGGTCCGGTGGCTTGTTAAGTACTGTGGGGCGGCTGGCAGCAAGCGCTGACTTACCCTCCCAGCAGCTCCTCCAGCTCCCCAGTGTAAATCTCGCGGCCCTTAGTGCCGCGCGGAGCGTTGCCATGGTAACCCGGAGCGTTGCCGCGGTCTCGCGAGATTTAGACATGGAGCTGCAGGAGCTGCTGGGAGGGTAAGTCAGCGCTTGCTGCCGGCCCCCCAGGACCGCCGGGCTTGTAATGAGCCTGGCGGTCCTAGGAGGTATTATCGGCAATATCGGTAGCTATATTGGCCGATACCGATATTGCCGAAAATACCGAATATCGGCCGATTATATCGGTAAAACCGATAATCGGTCGATCCCTAGTGTGTGTGTGTATCCGAGGGTGTCAGTGTGTGTGTGTGTGTATCCGAGGGTGTCAGTGTGTGTGTGTGTGTATCCGAGGGTGTCAGTGTGTGTGTGTGTGTGTATCCGAGGGTGTCAGTGTGTGTGTGTGTGTGTATCCGAGGGTGTCAGTGTGTGTGTGTGTGTGTGTATCCGAGGGTGTCAGTGTGTGTGTGTGTGTGTATCCGAGGGTGTCAGTGTGTGTGTGTGTGTGTATCCGAGGGTGTCAGTGTGTGTGTGTGTGTGTATCCGAGGGTGTCAGTGTGTGTGTGTGTGTGTATCCGAGGGTGTCAGTGTGTGTGTGTGTGTGTATCCGAGGGTGTCAGTGTGTGTGTGTGTATCCGAGGGTGTCAGTGTGTGTGTGTGTATCCGAGGGTGTCAGTGTGTGTGTGTGTGTGTATCCGAGGGTGTCAGTGTGTGTGTGTGTGTATCCGAGGGTGTCAGTGTGTGTGTGTGTGTGTATCCGAGGGTGTCAGTGTGTGTGTGTGTGTGTGTGTGTATCCGAGGGTGTCAGTGTGTGTGTGTGTGTGTGTGTGTATCCGAGGGTGTCAGTGTGTGTGTGTGTGTGTGTATCCGAGGGTGTCAGTGTGTGTGTGTGTATCCGAGGGTGTCAGTGTGTGTGTGTGTGTATCCGAGGGTGTCAGTGTGTGTGTGTGTGTATCCGAGGGTGTCAGTGTGTGTGTGTGTGTGTATCCGAGGGTGTCAGTGTGTGTGTGTGTGTATCCGAGGGTGTCAGTGTGTGTGTATCCGAGGGTGTCAGTGTGTGTGTGTATCCAAGGGTGTCAGTGTGTGTGTGTGTGTGTATCCAAGGGTGTCAGTGTGTGTGTGTGTATCCGAGGGTGTCAGTGTGTGTGTGTGTATCCGAGGGTGTCAGTGTGTGTGTGTGTGTATCCGAGGGTGTCAGTGTGTGTGTGTGTGTATCCGAGGGTGTCAGTGTGTGTGTGTGTGTATCCGAGGGTGTCAGTGTGTGTGTGTGTATCCGAGGGTGTCAGTGTGTGTGTGTGTGTATCCGAGGGTGTCAGTGTGTGTGTGTGTGTATCCGAGGGTGTCAGTGTGTGTGTGTGTATCCAAGGGTGTCAGTGTGTGTGTGTGTGTATCCGAGGGTGTCAGTGTGTGTATCCAAGAGGGTGTGTGTGTGTGTGTGTGTGCGCGCGCGTATCCGAGGGTGTCAGTGTGTGTGTGTGTGTCCGAGGGTGTCAGTGTGTGTGTGTGTGTGTATCCGAGGGTGTCAGTGTGTGTGTGTGTGTGTATCCGAGGGTGTCAGAGTGTGTGTGTGTGTGTGTGTATCCGAGGGTGTCAGTGTGTGTGTGTGTATCCAAGGGTGTCAGTGTGTGTGTGTGTGTGTATCCGAGGGTGTCAGTGTGTGTATCCAAGGGTGTGTGTGTGTGTGTGTGCGCGCGTATCCGAGGGTGTCAGTGTGTGTGTGTGTGTATCCGAGGGTGTCAGTGTGTGTGTGTGTGTGTGTGTATCCGAGGGTGTCAGTGTGTGTGTGTGTGTGTGTATCCGAGGGTGTCAGTGTGTGTGTGTATCCGAGGGTGTCAGTGTGTGTGTGTGTGTGTGTGTGTATCCGAGGGTGTCAGTGTGTGTGTGTGTGTATCCGAGGGTGTCAGTGTGTGTGTGTGTGTGTGTGTATCCGAGGGTGTCAGTGTGTGTGTGTGTGTATCCGAGGGTGTATCTGTGTGCCACTATGTGTCAGATACATACATACATATATGATATGGTTTAAAATCTTAATAAACTTCCTGTGCCAGTTAGATTAACGGCAAATATTAGCCATGAAAATGTCCATTATTTGTATCTGGAATTGAAAGTGGGAGAACACCAAATTGAAGACTTCTTATATTCAAAACCTACAGACCGCAATATGTTTCTCCATGCCCAAAGTGCACATCCCTTCGCGCTCAAAAACGCTTTACCTAAGGCACAATTTTTACGTGTCATAAGGAATAATTCAAACATGAACATGGTGGAAAGACAACTAAGGGAAATGTACCAAAAGTTTCTCAATCGTGCCTATAAAAGTAATATCCTTGTGAGAGCACTAAGTGAAGCCAGAATGGCACATGCACCTCGGAAAATTGAAGTTCCACAGAGAATGGTATTTCCTATGACGTTTCATCAGCACTCACCCTTGATAGCTAAAACTATTAGGGATAACTGGCAAATGGTCTCTAAAGATGACACACTCCCTAAGGTTTTTAAAGGAACAAGAATCTAAGACATGCTAGTTCAGACAGATCCAGTTAAGAGTTATACTAAAGCAACCAAGACAGCGAATCGGGGATGTGTTTGATGCCTCGGTTGTTTTACTTGTGGACATATGCTACAAGGGAAGTTTTTCAATCACCCACATACCAACAAAAAGTATGAAATCAGGTACACAATTACGTGTAAAACTCCATTTGTTGTATATAAGTTGACATACCCATGTGGTCTTAACTATGTGGGCAAAACAGAGACTCCTTTGTGCAAAAGAATACGAGGACACCGTTCGAGTATCCGACTGGCTTATAGAGATGGCGTTTCAGATAAGCCAGTAGCTAAGCATTTTTTTGGAGGCACAACATCCTTTGTCTGCTCTTAAATTTATAGCAATTGATCACATACCACAACCCAGAAGAGGAGGCGACAGAAGCCGCACTTTACTTAATAGAGAAGCACACTGGATCCATGAACTGTGTAAAGTGTACCCTAGAGGTCTTAAAGAAAATTTGCTCTTCCACTCATTCCTCTAAGTTATATTTAATCCATATTTAGCTTGTGAAATATTGTAATATTATACAGTTATACATAGTGTTTAGATTAATTATAGCTATTTGTATATCTACAGATAATGTATTTTATGAATTTTAATTATCGATTTTTCATTAAGCACTTTATTAAATTATCAGCACTTTCATATTCTAGAGGCACTTTATTATATATAAGCACTTATAATAGCTTATTTAAGATACATCTAGTTTTCCTTATTTAAGATTTAAAAGAGGTCAAAGTCAGTGGAGTTTCTTTTCACAAATGTAAGTATACAACACATTTTTAGGTATAGAATATATAGTGTCATTTATCTTGTTTGCACAAGGCACTTTATTCTACAGTTGGATATTAATAGTTATATATTGGTTGTTCTACTTATAGTGGGTACAACATTCTTTATTTCCTTTCACATATATACTCGAACTCAATCAATTGTTTTTCAATTTTGCACATATTATGGCACTTTTTTGATCAAGGCACTATTTCACTTTATTGTCACGAGTTATTAGAGCATAGTTGACCTCTTTAAATAATAGAGAACATTTAATCTGTTTATAATAAGGATACATATATTTAAGTATTGCTTTTATATTTATGTATATTATCAATTCACTATGTATATATTGTTACATTATGGCATCAGACAGTTGTTACTGTATTCATTATAGTTATCTTAACTTCCACAGCCCCAGCACACTGATCGAGTGATCTGATCAGTGTTATGATG
This sequence comes from Pelobates fuscus, assembly GCF_036172605.1. NCBI lineage: Eukaryota > Metazoa > Chordata > Amphibia > Anura > Pelobatidae > Pelobates > Pelobates fuscus. Next base: position 187,482,934 of record NC_086323.1, read on the forward strand.
TCCTGCCCGTACGGCGTCCACTGGTTGCTATAGTCTCGCGGCATAGCATTTTGGTTGCCATGGGAATGCGTATACCATCATTAGTACTTCATAAAATTCTATTTTCCTGATCCTGAAGAAAGCCCAGAGTGGGGCTGAAACGTTGATCGTTCTTTTAATGCATATCTAATAAAGCAATTTGGATTTTAAAAGAAGACCGTGGAGTGCAGCCATCAATTTTTGAACACACACACACACTGACACAGAGATACACACACTGGCGCATACAAACACAGATATACACACCTTGACACACAGATACATACAAACACAGATAAACACACATTGACACATAGATACATACACACACACAGAGTGTCATGGTTTGTGTATCTGTGTGACACTATGTCAGATATGCACACCTTGACACAAAAAACGGTGCAATTTATTATTATTATTTTCCATATTGTTGATACACTATGTCAAAGGGTTCTACTGAAAAATTCATTGGGAACCCCTGTGGTAGGCTGATCTTTCTTACCGTCGCTCCTCCTATATCTCGCTTCTCTGTCGATCCTTACACTGGCTTCCTGTATCCTATAGAGGTCAATTCAAAATACTAACCCTTACCTATAAAGTTCTAACCAACTCTAGCCCCTCTTACATTTCTTCCCTGATGCATAGATATGCCCCTTCTCGGTCTCTCTGCTCTGCCGGTGACCTTCTCCTGTTCGCTGCTCGCACCCTTACTGCTAACTCGCGCTTGCAGGACTTCTCGCGGGCAGCTTCCATATTTTGGTCTGCCTATCCCATCAGACTCTCCCCTAGTCTTCAATTTTTTAAGAAGTCCCTCAAAACAAATCTGTTCAGAAATGCTTATGGCCTCCCAGAGTAACTTATCTATACTAATCCAAACCTGTCTGTCGCACTCCTAAAAGAGCCACACTCCACTCTCACCTCCAGCTCTGCTACTTTTCCACCTTGTTTGGTGGTTGCCACCCTTGCTGCCCTGTTATGTATTTGTACCCCACGTCCTCTAGACAAGTAAGCTTGTTTGAGCAGGTCCCTCATCTACTTATTGTTCCTGTGTCACTGTGTTATTGTCTCTTTTATTGTAAATTTCCCCCTTTCATAATATTGTAAAGCGCTGCGGAATTAGTTTGCGCTATATAAATACCAATACCAATAATAATAATCTGGGGATCTGCCTTTTGGGCACCTTTGCTCTTCAGCAAGTGATGTATATAATATGGTTTCCAAGGATTAAACATGAATTAAATCGATCTCCTGCAACCTGTGTGCATATGTACTTACAGGGTCTACAGTTGAAACATTAGCAAGCTTCCTCTTTTTGCGCCCAGAGTTTGGAGTACTTGCTGCATGAGGTACATCATCAAAGTCTCCGCCACTAACACTACTGGATGGTGACGTAGCACGTCGGCGCTTGGAAATCACTACTGGTTCTACCGGTTCCTGAAAAAAAAAAAAAGAAAAATGGGATTTCTATGATATAGACATATATTACCGGTTTCAAAAATACAAAACATAACATGCAGACTATGGAATAAAACAGCTGCATCCTGACAGGTGCTGGGATAGATATATATATATATATATATATGTCTTGCAGGTGCAGTGATCACATTTTTGCCTTGTTTGTGTTTTGGGTGCATTGGTTTTCCCCAAAACATGTGCAGTAAAAAGAGATACCATAAGTCCCTGAATATAATGTGGTTTATTATGGGATGTGTGATAGTTGTTGAAGCAGTGTTGGTGGTGATATTATGGGATGTGTGATGGTTGTAGAAGCAGGTTTGGTGATGATATTATGGGATGTGTGATGGTTGTAGAAGCAGATTTGGTGATGATATTATGGGATGTGTGATGGTTGTAGAAGCAGATTTGGTGAGGATATTATGGGATGTGTGATGGTTGTAGAAGCAGATTTGGTGAGGATATTATGGGATGTGTGATGGTTGTAGAAGCAGATTTGGTGAGGATATTATGGGATGTGTGATGGTTGTAGAAGCAGTGTTGGTGGTGATATTATGGGATGTGTGATGGTTGTAGAAGCAGTGTTGGTGGTGATATTATGGGATGTGTGATGGTTGTAGAAGCAGGTTTGGTGATGATATTATGGGATGTGTGATGGTTGTAGAAGCAGTGTTGGTGGTTGTAGATGCAGGTTTGGTGATGATAGTTTATTATGGGATGTGTGATGGTTGTAGAAGCAGTGTTGGTGGTGATATTATGGGATGTGTGATGGTTGCAGAAGCAGTGTTGGTGGTGGTGATATGGGATGTGTGATGGTTGTAGAAGCAGTGTTGGTGGTGATATTATGGGATGTGTGATGGTTGCAGAAGCAGTGTTGGTGGTGGTGATATGGGATGTGTGATGGTTGTAGAAGCAGTGTTGGTGGTGATAGTGATATTATGGGATGTGTGATGGTTGCAGAAGCAGTGTTGGTGGTGATATTATGGGATGTGTGATGGTTGTAGAAGCAGTGTTGGTGGTGATATTATGGGATGTGTGATGGTTGTAGAAGCAGGTTTGGTGATGATATTATGGGATGTGTGATGGTTGTAGAAGCAGATTTGGTGATGATATTATGGGATGTGTGATGGTTGTAGAAGCAGATTTGGTGAGGATATTATGGGATGTGTGATGGTTGTAGAAGCAGTGTTGGTGGTGATATTATGGGATGTGTGATGGTTGTAGAAGCAGTGTTGGTGGTGATATTATGGGATGTGTGATGGTTGTAGAAGCAGGTTTGGTGATGATATTATGGGATGTGTGATGGTTGTAGAAGCAGGTTTGGTGGTGATATTATGGGATGTGTGGTGGTTGTAGAAGCAGTCTTGGGGATGATATTATGGGATGTGATGGTTGTAGATGCAGGTTTGGTGATGATAGTTTATTATGGGATGTGTGATGGTTGTAGAAGCAGTGTTGGTGGTGATAGTGATATTATGGGATGTGTGATGGTTGTAGATGCAGGTTTGGTGATGATAGTTTATTATGGGATGTGTTATGGTTGTAGAAGCAGTCTTGCTGGGGATATTATGGGATGTGTGATGATTGGAGTGCTAGCTCTGCGGTCACAGTTTCCATCAGACTATGGATACACTCACCCCTCGCCGTCTCCATCCAGACAGGCGCTGTCGCTGCCACCCGGGGGTCGCCAGAGCTGCAGATAATGTAGTATGTGAGTATGAGGATCCGGTTGATACAATGATTCTCTGTGTGAGGATCCTTTAGGCCGCGGCAGACGTAAACAGCAGTAACAACGCCGTGCGCGAGCACACACAGCTCGTGCACACACCGCGCGCGCGCACACACTAACGTTGGACGGAGGAGGCGGTAACCGCCATCTTGTTGGTGGTTAGACGTCCTGGCAGCCATCTTGTTGGTGGTGGTTAGACGTCCTGGCAGCCATCTTGTTTGTTTTGCCCGGGCAGCCATTATGTTTGTGGGCAGATGCCTTCTTTAGGAAGCACTGTACGTTTCTCAGCGCTCATCCCGCATGTCGGTGGATGAAACTGATATTAACACTGCGACACATACCGAGCTACATTGACTACATGTCATTAATGTAACACCCGGTGAACTTCCGGTGACACCATACGCATACTGGGCGTCACCTAAACGTACGTCCACTCCGCCCCCTCCCAGGAGAAACACGCGGCGAGTGGCAGCAGCGAAGCGGAGAGATCGCTGTGTGCCGAGACCGGAGTCACCATGAGGCGACCCAGTGAGTGAAATGAGGGTGTGCGGGGCGAGCGATCCGTGTGCGGAGTGTTTATATAATATAATATAATATATACTATACACACACAGCCCGCTCTGTGTCTCAGTGCTATATATATATATATATACACACACACACACACACACTGTGTCAGTCATTGATGGCCGCTCACTGCTATATAGATATATATATACACACACACACACATTGTGTCAGTCATTGATGGCCGCTCAGTGCTGACACGTGTTGTTCTGCTCGCAGTGACCTTCCATGGAATCCATTCCCTGTATCTAAATATAGATCGGATGGCTGGCAGTGTATGTAGACATATAACCAAGATCCAGCAGAAATTAAACACCCACTATGATAACAGTCAGACCTCTAATCACAGTCGGCATGTAGGCTTTTCTTCCTTGCATTATGGAGCACTCGTGATTCCGTATGGAATACTAAGAATCATCATCATTGATTAATTCCAGCAGCATGTGCATTCAGCACATTGCCAGGCATCATCAGTTCTGGCATATGGGAAATCTAAATGCAGTGGTATTAATAATAGTTAGGCCTGAAAGAAAACAACAGCCCCCTGTCTGCTGTAATTGGCCATTTAACTTGATTCGAGTTGCCTATACAGGTGATATTCGAAAAATTAGAATATTGTGCAAAAGTTATTTATTTCAGTAATGCAACGTAAAAGGGGAAACTAATATATGAGAGACGCATTACATGCAAAGCAAGATAGTTCAAGCCGTGATTTGTCATAAGTGCGATGATTATGGCTTACAGCTCATGAAAACCCCAAATCCACAATCTCAGTAAATTAGAATATTACATGCAATCAATAAAACAAGGAGTGTACATAGAACAATATCAGACCTCTGAAAAGTATAAGCATGTATATGGACTCAGTACTTGGTTTGAGCCCCTTTTGCAGCAATTACTGCCTCAATGCGGCGTGGCATGGAAGCTATCAGCACTGCCTAGGTGTTAAGGAAGACCAGGATGCCTCAATAGCTGCCTTCAGCTCTTCTGCATTGTTCGGTCTCATCTTTCTCTTGGCAATGATCCATAGATTCTCTATGGGGTTCAGGTCAGGCGAGTTTGCTGGCCTATCAAGCACAGTAATCCCACAGTCATTGAACCAGGCTTTGGTGCTTTTGGCAGTGGAAAATGAAGTCTGCATCCCCTCAAACAACACATACTGTGGAAACTTCACACTGGACTTCAAGCATCTTGCAGTGTGTGCCTCTCCATTCTTTCTCCAGACTCTGGGTCCTTGGTTTCCAAATGAGATGCAAAAGTTGCTCTCATCAGAAAAGAGGACTTTGGACCACTGAGCAACAGACCAGGCCTGTTTTTCTTTAGCCCAGGTAAGATGCTTCTGATGTTGTTTGTTGTTCAGGAGCGGCTTGACAAGAGGAATACGACATCGGAAGCCCGTGTCTGTGTGTAGTGGCTCTTGATGCACTGACTCCAGCCTCAGTCCACCCCTTGTGAAAGTCCCCAACACATTTGAGTGGCCTTTTCCTGACAATCCTCTCCAGGCTGCGATCATCCCTGCTGCTTGTGCACCTTTTTCCTTCCACATAACTTTCTATTAAAGTGCTTTGATACAGCACTTTGGGAACATCCAACTTCCTTCGCAATTACCTTTTGAGGCTTTCCCTCCTTATGGAGGGTGTCAATGATGGTTTTCTGCACAACTGTCAGGTCAGCAGTCTTCCCCGTGATTGTGATTCCTACTGAACCAGACTGAGAGACCATTTAAAGGCGGCTCAGAAACCCTTTGCAGGTGTTATGGCTTACTTAGCTGATTAGAGTGGGACATTGTGAGCCTAGAATATTGCACCTTTTCACAATATTCTAATTTACTGAGATTGTGGATTTGAGGTTTTCATGAGCTGTAAGCCATAATCATCGCACTTATGACAAATCACAGCTTGAACTATCTTGCTTTGCATGTAATGCGTCTCTCGTATATTAGTTTCCCCTTTTACGTTGCATTACTGTAATAAAATAACTTTTGCACGATAATCTAATTTTTCGAGTATCACCTGTGAAAGTTGTCCATCATGCTGGTAGAAAGGTGACAACAGTGTGGAAACACAAACCATCCTCTTGTTACCTTTGGCCTTTACTTGCTCTACTTTCTGTGAGACTTTTACTTAACTTTTTACTTTTTTACTTTTACAGAACATAATAAAATATTTTAACAGGAAGGATACATTAATATTTCTCTTGTTTTTAAGCATGTTCTGGGACCACAAACATTGTATTGTTACAATAGGGTACCGCAGCGGTTCCCAAACTGTGCCACGGTTAATTCCCCCCTACACACAATACATCCTTCACAAACAAATTGCACCCCTCGCACACACATACATTGCACCTATAGAGGGTAGTGGTCACATGGAATAGCGTTCCAGCTGCCCCCCATACACACGCACTGCCCACTATACAACCTAGACTTTTTTTTTTGCACTTGGGGCATCTTGGAAAAATATTGAAATATTAAGTTCGCCTTCAACTTAAAAAAAAAAAAAAAAAGTTTAGGAAACCACTGGGGTACAGCATAATATTTTAAACTCTTTTTCCTTGCACTATAGCTTCCCCCTTTTCGTGGTGCGGTATACTGAAGTGCTGGTACTGGATCTGAGATTATAGGAATGTGGGCACCCCGGGAGAGCATTTTATCTGGGGCTACCTAATTGTTATGGAAGAACTTAATGAAAACTGGCATTGTTTTTTGCCTCTTTGTTTCCCTTTATTATTATCTTCATCGGTACTTACCGTTTTGGCACTTTGTTAAACTCACTACTGTACATTGTGGTGGTAGTGCGATGTATGAATGTTGGATTATGCTCCCAGCTGCCACTGATCTGATCAAATTATGAAGAATATTCACTCAAAGGGATACTATAGTCACCAACACAATTTTGGCTTAATTAAGCCATTTTAATGTGAAGGTCGTTCCTCTGAAGTCTCATTGCTCAATTTTCTGCCATTATGTTTTTATATTCTGTAAAATTTGAACTTTAATTACATACAAGAGGCTCCTAGCAAGCCATTAACAGAGCAGGAGATAAGGAATTCTAAATTAAACAGAATTTGCAATAAAGCAAGTGTAAACATTAGATGAATTTTATAGAAAGTGTCTAGAAAGGCTGTGTAAGTCACGTGTGCTGAGGGGGCTGTATTAACAAAGTTCTTTAACTCCTAAATGACAAACACTTAAGACTGCATGGGCATGATCTGTACACCAAAACTACTTCATTAAGTTAACACTATTTTTGTGACTAAATGTCCAGCCTTGAAATAGTCATAATCTGACATCTGTATTTGCGGACTATCGTTGCCATCAAAAGTTAAGTGGATAATGTGATATGTACTAGACACACAAGTTGGATCTGCTTTGATCTTTTTAACAATATAAAAAAGGATATCATCATTGGGTCATTTCTACTTTCTAATTATAGAGCTAAGGAAATCGAGCAAGCGCATGACATGTAGCAAACGTTTCAAAATCCAAAAAAAGGTAAGGTTTTAACATTTTACCAAGTTTGTCACTTTATTCCCTGTTTAATTTTTTTTCTTTAAAATAAATAAATTTTTGTTTTGTGTTTCCTTTCAGGTTCATGAACACAAACGGAAAGTCAAAAAACAGGCAAAGAATAGTGGCTCCAGGAAGCAAAAGAAAGACCTTAGTATTCCTAACGATGCCCCGTTTAAAGAGGCGATCCTCCGCGAAGCAGAGCTGAGGAAGGAAAGGGTATGTGTAAATGGCTAATGCTTGAAAACTGTCCAAAAATGCATTTTTATATAAAGCATATATCTGTTGCAAAAATATGCTTTTATTCCAATTTTCTCAAATATTTCCTTGTTACTGCAGTTCAGTAGCTCGTCATAGATATGTGTGGAGGACACTTATTTGAGATTATGGGATTTTTTTATTTTTTAATATCTAAGCTGTCTTTATGTAATTTTTTTGGGACTATTAAAATGTTGACTTGTTATGAAACGGCTATTTACTAAAATCATCCTGCTTAGCCAATCTCTTAATAAGGTTGATTAGTTATATTCCACACAAGCTGTTTATCAATGATTGCTTCACTGTCCCGTTATATAATTCCAATTAAAACAGATTGGCTATTTCAATGAGGGTATCAGGGCACTTCTGGAACCATAAGCACTACAGTGCTAGGAGTCTAACACTATATCGTTAATACAAACATTTATTCCCAACACCTTAGATCCCCGGTCCATATTTAGATTTGAGGCCGCCAAAATTCTGCAATAATTTTTTTTTTGCTTTTTTTTTTTAAATGTTTTATTTCCCGTGCCGGAACTCGCTTGGTTCTGCTGTTCCTATGTCATCCAGCAGATGTCGATCTGTTAGCCATGATCAAAATCAATTCTTCTCGTACAGTATTTTGATGTGTGGCAAGTGCCATGCACATCCAGTGAAATCCTTCTCATAGGACAGCATTTAAAGGGACACTATAGTTACCCAGACCACTTCAGCTCAATGAAGTGGTCTGGGTGCCAGGTCCCTCAGCCTTTAACCCTTCAGATGCAAACATAGCAGTTTCAGAGAAACTGCTATGTTTACATTTGGGGTTAAGCCAGCCTCTAGTGGCTGTCTTCCGGACAGCCACTAGAGGCGCATCTGTGACTGGAGGCATATTATGCCCCCATCGCGCAGAGCGTCCATATGAAAGCATTGAGAAATGATTTCCTATGGACACTTTGAATGCGCGCGCATGCACATTCGGATCCGCTGACGTCGACGGGGAGAAGAGGTCACCAGCGCCGAGGGAGCCCGGTGCTGGAATAAGGTAAGCTGCTGAAGGGGTTTTAACCCCTTCAGCGCCACGTGAGGGAGACCCTGAGGGTGGGGGCACCCTCAGGGCACTATAGTGTCAGAAAAACAGCTTTTGTTTTCCTGACACTATAGTGATCCTTTAATTCAATGCTTTCCAATGAGCTGCATTTGTTCCCAAATGCCAGTGTTTCACTCTGACATTGTAGAAGAGCGTCTAGTGGTTTTCAGGTAGACAGCCACTAGAACTGTATTTAACCCTATATGTTTCTATTAAATACATGAAGGAAATAAGCAAAGTAAAGGAGGAGGGTGGGGGGTGTCCTGCCAGCGCACTGAGGGGTCGCATGGAGTGGTTGCTCCCGTTACACCAAGCCCATATCAGCGAGTAAGAGACCAAAATCCTTCGCAAATCACACATCCAAGCAGCATCCGATTATGTGACCCACATAGCACCATCGAAGCAGCTGAAAATCACGGACCCGGTCCGCTAAAACAGATCACTTCAAACTGGGGCAGGATGGAGACTATCACGCGGCACACTCACCAACATCAGAGAGCCCATCGGAGACTGATTCTCTGGTGTTCCCGCCTGAAGATACTCCAGTCACAGACAAGAGTCTGCACACGATACTCCTCAGCCTCCAAACGACCCTGCAGGCTGATTTTCAGAAATTAGCCACGAAGGGTCCTTTTGGACACAAACTGAAGCCCTGTATTCTGGGTCATGGAGCCTATGTATCTGTATACCTTACATAACATAACTCCTTAACTGGATTAAACAATATCAAGAAGGGACCAGCATGGAGGACAGACGTGCCACAGCAGAACTCCTCAGCAAACCGGGAGATTAATGGCACATCCAGCCACACAAAGCCTACAAATGAAGCCCAAAATCGACTTACCTGACCCACGATGGGGCTGGGAACCGATGTGGCGGTCTGCGACCCACATGAAGCCTGTTGAAAGCACTCCTCACAGCATGGGACCCAGCGCGCGCTGGGCGGGGGAGGCGGCCGATCTCCCGGTCCGGGGCCGCATGGTGACTATGCCCAACGAGCAGGGCCCCCGTTACTCCCCCCAGACCGTCGGGGGTGATCGCGGTCCAATACAGAGAGGCAATCCCGGAACGGGGAGAGCACAGGGAGAAAGCCACCTTAACATACAGATTATACAGCGAGACACCCATCATGGCGACTGCCACGTGCCTCCCCGGCCCCACGAACCCAGACCACGGACTATCACAAAAGTTGGATGCACTACTCACCAACTTCTGGCGCGAGAGAGAGGGCAGAACGCAACCATCTACCTCCCACCAGCCACCCGATAAAGAGGCTGCCTCCACCTCGGAAGATCGGTCCGAAAGCCTCACCTGCAGTACAGGCCACATCATGGCGGCGGACCACGCTGCATAAGAAGCGGAAACACTGCACGAGACACCACCGGGGGGACACTGCACAGAGGAGAAGCAGGACCCGATGTGCTCACCCGCCCCACCTGGCAATACTCGAGACCAGAAGCCTACAACATCCCGCTCTGTTCCAGATCCCCCTCGTGGACGTTCAGAGAGAAGACAACATGGGGGCAATGGCAGCCTCACACCAACAAGGTGACCAGCTATGGCCCAACCACAACCCTCACACTGGACCCATGTACCAAGCCTCCAGAGTCGGAGTGGGATGATCACTATGGACTGCCATAAGAACCAATCACGCTCCGCAGTGCACAGAAGCAGGTTCAGTCCAAAAGCCCAAAGTCAACCCCCATTGAGTTACTTAAAGCTAGCCGCTCTTATTTGTGTCCCAGTACCTTTTTAAATGTTAATCCACAGCCTGTACCCACAAACCTCACTGGGCCTTTAAACCCTGTCTCACTCCCATGATAGCTCATTAAGTCCATCTACAAGCCTATTTTAAAGTGGCTATACTACAAAGTTAAGCATGCTATCTATATAACTAAAATCTAAGAAACCTAATACATGGGAGCTTTCCCTCACCTAAGTTGAAGCCTGCTTAAACATATGTTTTGAAAAAGTGCATGTTCCTCATGTGTCATTTACTGCTTTAAACATGTTTAGTGATCCGTGCTCATGCTGAGGTGACATATGGTTAGCCTATCTGTATAATTTTCCTTCATTGAAAACTAAAATGTTAATCTTTGTTAAAACTTATCCTTAGAAATGTGCCTGTTCAACGAATGCCACAACATGTAATACGACTGCTAACTTACCCTGATGTCACTGTTGTGGCGCACCAAGGCTACTTGTTAATTTTGTGCACAACAAAAATAAAGATAAAAAAAAAAAAAGAAAAAAAAATATCAAGCGGTATTGCTTTACTGAGAGGGTAGTGGACGCATGGAATAGCCTTCCAGCTGAAATGGTAGAGGTTAACACAGTGAAGGAGTTTAAGCATGTGTAGGATATGCATAAGGCTATCCTAACTATAAGATAAGGCAAGGGACTAATGAAAGTATTTAGAAAATTGGGTAGACTAGATGGGCCAAATGGCTCTTATCTGCCGTCACATTCTATGTTAAAATTACAGGGCCAGTGTACCCAGACTACTTCATTAAGATGCTGTTGGACAAACCTGTTTTGTTTTTTTGTAGCGGGAGGAGTTGAAGAAAGCCCAGAAACTTGAGAGGCAAAAGGAATTGGCGAAAAAAAGAAATTTGGAAGCTAAAGGGTCAGATCCTGCTGAAACAAAGCAAGCAAAGAAAAAGGTAAGTTTTTAATTATGTATCCCTTAGCATTGTTTTTTTTTTTTTTCTTCCCCCCCACTTTAAACTTTGTGAATAAAAAAAAAAAACATTTAATTGTAAGGTGAAGAGTTAAACTTTTTATTATTAAAGGGACATTATAGTCACCAGAACAACTACAGCTTATGGATTTGTTCTGGTGAGTAGAATCATAACCTTCAGGCTTTTTGCTGTAAACACTGTCTTTTCAGAGAAAATGCAGTGTTTACATTACAGCCTAGTGATAACTTCACTGGCCACTCCTCAGATGGCTGTTAGAGATCCTTCCGGGGTCATGGCTGCCTAAAATGCATCCAAACATTCAGTGACTCCTCCCTCTGCATGCAGACACTGAACTTTCCTCATAGAGATTCATTGATTCAATTAATCTCTATGAGGAGATGCTGATTGGCCAGGGCTGTGTTTGAATCATGCTGGCTCTGCCCTTGATCTGCCTCTTTGTCAGTCTGAGCCAATCCTATGGGGAAGCACTGTGATTGGATCAGGCTACCACTTCTGATGATGTCAGCAGACTGCTTGTTTTTCTGAGTCAAACAGCATGCAGAGTTACAGCTTCAGGCTTGAATACAGTAAGACGTTGCTATATTTATGGAGGCATGAGGGGCCCAGGGGGGCTAGATGGTGGTTTTAACACTAGGGTCAGGAATACATGTTTGTGTTCCTGACCCTATAGTGATCCTTTAACCAAAACTGATTAACGAGTGAGCAATTGGTACTAATTAACATGCACAATATGTCTCAGCTGAACTCATGTTCAAAATGTCTGAGCACATGGAGCACAAGCTTTTTATAGACTATACATCCCCCATCTGTACCCTTACACCTATCCGCAAACCGTATTTACACCATTACCTTATATGGTTCACAACATGGCACTTGAGGAGAATGGAATGTGGTTTTACAAATCCAGCACATGCTTAGTACATTGATGACAATATCTTAGCTACACGTAACTAACAGATACCTGTACTAGTATATGCCACATGGAGATTTTAGGCCTACAACATTTTTGGGCCTAGCTGAAATCCCATCACCATAATCTTCAGAAATTAAAATTGTCATGGTTTTAGAATAATGTGAAAATTGCATCTAGGGAAAAGTTCATAGTCTTCCCTTTCCTATCTTTTTTTAGATTCATGTCTATACCGTATTATCCAATCCTGAGTAAAAAGAAAGCAGAAATTTTTAGGTTAATTTTAGGTGATTCTTAAACAGGTTATGCTCTTTGGAAACTCTTGCTCATAAAATAAAGATGAGTCTGCTTTTTAAATTCTAGATAATTATGGTCTTGTTTGTTCAATGCAACATAACTATTTACCCTTTCTTTTGTAAAGGGTGACAAAAAGGAAACAAAACAACCAAAATCCACGAAGATACACAGTGATGTTTCTGAGAAATCCTTTTGTCTTGAAGTAAATAAGGTATGTTTTGCATTTGAGGATTTTGAGTCTAATAACTTTATCCCTATGGTTGGTGCACGGTTTTGGCAGTGTTGTGCAGGATAAATAAGAACTTTTTTTTAAACTTTTATGAGCCGTGGCATTTTGTACCCTAAGATAGATATTTTTAATTATTGACCTGTCTGGGTGTTAGGACTCCAGATATCTCATGTTTGAATTGTCACTTTCGGATGATATTAAAAGCATGAGGAGGCAGGCCATGTGGGTTAAGGTTTGGTGTTTGGACCAAATCACATGATATAATATGAGACCCAAAAAAATTACTCTTTACTCATACATAAGAAGTGGGAGATATGCGTTCGATATCATCCGCAAATGCTGAGATACCTGGTCTATTTGCACCAACAGATATCTCAGGGATTGTAGTGGGATAATGTAAGGTGTATTTTGAGGGACTCCTTGGGTCTAAGGAAACGTTGAATGGGAGACAACAAACATACCCCTTGTTCTATAAGGACCAGAGATACGTTAAGACAATTAAAATTAATTTTAGTTGAGGGTGAAATATATATCAGGGCTTGACAAATTTGTTCGGAATCTCAAAGCCAGCTAAAAAAGTTATGAGCCAGTTTTTATTTTATTTTTTTAAAGGGACACTATAGTCTCCAGAACCACTACAGATTAATGTAGTCGTTCTTGTGCCTATAGCCTGTCCCTGTAGCCTTTTAAATGTAAACGCTGCCTTTCCAGAGAAAAAACAATGTTTACATTGCGGCCTACTAAGACTTCTAGAGACCGTCACTCGTAGGGCCACTAGAGTGTCAATGCTCTGGATGGAGGCGCTGAATGTTACCCATAGAGAACATGCGTAATATCCTCCCAATGCTTTCCTATGGGAAAGCATTGGCTTAGCTGAGATCAGTAAGATATGATCTATGGAGGCGGGACAAGCCACGGCGAAACCAGCACGACATGGGGAAAAAAAACACCATTCATGTGATAGGAGGAGGGGGCATGTACCTAAACACACGTTGACAGAGGCACACACACACACACACTTTCTCTAACACTCACAAATTGATATTTTTAATTATAATCCACCCAGCCTCCCTACTTTTGAGACAGCTGAGTGGACTTTCCCTGAGGTCCAGTGGGGGCTGCTCTTCCTGCTCCCTTGCACTTTCTGTAGTGATGCAGGGGCCAGAATGATCATATTCCAGCTCTCGGCATCACTATACAGCGTGATTGAGCACAGAGGAGCTGCAGGAAGATCACTTCTCTCGCGTGCCAGAAAGACTTCCTTATCAAAGGTTGTTGAAGATTTGCTTCTGACCAATTTTGGCTTTAGTAAATATGAAAATTACCATTATGGTCTGAGTTTTGTCCTTTCAGACAAAATGTAATCCTTGGTGAATAGCACGGTCAGTGGTATCGGGTGTAGTAATAGCAGGATCACCAGAAGTGTACACCATTTTTGTAACAAGGGGCTTAAAAGGTTTAGGAGAGGCTGCAGGAATATTTTATTAGACTATAGTTTTATATTTTTTTTTCCCTCAGGTAATCGAAGCCTCCGATGTTGTGTTGGAGGTGCTAGATGCCAGAGACCCCCTTGGTAGCCGATGTGTGGAAGCAGAACAGGCAGTTCTTCAATTCCCAAACAAAAGGCTGTTGTTTGTTTTGAATAAAACCGGTGAGTGAACAAAGAACAATTTGGTGATCATACAGGGAGGTATGAGGATAATATTGATACAGTCTGATACAATAATGAAGACTGTCAGATCCAACTCTGATCTCCCATAGTGTTATTTTCTGTGTGGCAATTTGATAGAAATTAAATTACATACATTAAATACAGTTTACTGTGCAACAGTATTTGCATTTGTAATATAACAATTAATTTGAGCATACTGTTAATATTGTAACATTCCCATCACCATAACCATCATTAAGTTATCATTTGTTTTGGTATATTAAAGGACCACTCTAGGCACCCAGACCACTTCAGCTTAATGAAGTGGTCTGGGTGCCAGGTCCAGCTAGGGTTAACTAATTGTTTTATAAACATAGCAGTTTCAGAGAAACTGCTATGTTTATCAATTAGTTAAGCCTTCCCCCTAATCCTCTAGTGGCTGTCTCACTGACAGCCGCTAGAGGCGCTTGCGTGATTCTCACTGTGAAAATCACAGTGAGAGCACGCAAGTGTCCATAGGAAAGCATTAATGAATGCTTTCCTATGTGACCGGCTGAATGCGCGCGCAGCTCTTGCCGCGCGTGCGCATTCAGCCGACGGGGAGGAACGGAGGCGGAGAGGAGGAGGAGAGCTCCCCGCCCAGCACTGGAAAAAGGTACGTTTTTACCCCTTTCCAGAGCCGGGCGGGAGGGGGTCCCTGAGGGTGGGGGCACCCTCAGGGCACTCTAGTGCCAGGAAAACGAGTGCTTTCCTGGCACTAGAGTGGTCCTTTAATATTTCTCGCTTTCTTTGTGTGTAGTGTGTGTATGTATGTATATGTATATATATATATATATATATATATATATACATATGTGTGTGTGTATTTCACACTTGTCAGAACTGAATCTCCAAATATTTTTTATTCCTAGAATTTGGAATAGACCTTGTATCCTTTTCCAATTTTATAAACCTATTCGCAAACTGAGAACAGAAAAAGTATTGCTTTGCTCTGTTGGATAATGGTCGTCGTAGGAAAAAACTCTTGACCCAATTGCACCTGTACGTTGGCAACATATGGGCCATTTTCATTAACATATCAGATTGCACCAGAAAGAAAAGGGGGCAAAACAATTCCATGATGTCTGGGTTCATTTGACCGTTGCACATTCCAGCAATTTAAAGCCCTTTTATTTCAGTTCACGATTAAAAGCATCTTTATGACATACAATGTAATCGGGTCATAACAAAGCAATGTCACAGCAATCTACATAGTTTGCGTACTGTGCACTTGATAAAGATGTCATGAGCCCATTTCGCTGAATGTCACCGTTATACTTTCAGTCATGGAACAAAAATAAAGGATCTTAAATTGTTGGAATGTTTATGGGTTGGGCTATTGTAATTTTGGAGAGTGCCATTCCAAGATTATAACTATAGTTGGAAAACGTAAGTAGATTGTGGAAAGGGTGTATTTATACGTGGGTCATTAAATATGTTTTTGCCCCACCATGAGGTCAAATTTGAGATATCAGTCAAACCTTGTTTTGGTTTTGTAATAATAAGCAGCCCTCACAATGCATATATGTCTCATCAGTGAGGTAAGGCTGATCTCTGGGTGCTGTAAGCAGAGCCAATATTTAAATTATCTTTAGGAGTCCTGGCTTAAATTAAATTAAATTAAAAGCAGTGTTCTCGATATCTTTCTTTCAGATCTTGTGCCTAAAGAAAATGTTGAAAAATGGCTTTTATCCCTCAATAAAGAGCTTCCCACTCTTTCTTTTAAATGTTCGACACAAGTGCATGAACGGAACCTTGTAAGTATTTGTTTAGGCAGATTAGTATTTTTCCTGTGGTATTTTATTGTGTATTTATCCATGTCCTACTACAGCGTGTTAACCCCTTAAGGACACATGACATGTGTGACATGTCATGATTCCCTTTTTATTCCAGAAGTTTGGTCCTTAAGGGGTTAAAGGGGACATGGTGCAATGAGAGTTTGTGCACAAAAGGACCTCTCGTGGTCCAATAGAGGCTTCTGATAGTGAAGTCTGTTATTTTCCATTTCCATTTTCCTCAGAACACTTCGCCTGCAAGCGGAAGATTACATATGTCGGAAGCGTGCAGTGCACACTGACAACCGGCATAACAAATGCACAGAATTGGCATTGACAGTCCAGAACAGAATTCCTTGCGGGGGGTGCAACTAGCCTGCACACACACACACACACACACACACACAGTATTTACAATATCTCTGTATGTGTAGTGTTTCAAGCAGAAACACAGCACATACATACTCCTACAACCATGACCACTTCGAATCACTGAAGTGGTCATGGTGGTTGGAGTAACACAATCACAATCTGTGTATACAGGAGCTTCACACAATCTTACGAAATCTTAAATTAAAGCTTAATACTAAATGTAATCTGCTTTTCACACTACCCATATATTCCCTTTTATACACTGCAAACTTATACCTATCATGGCATGTTCACTTTAACAAAGTACGATTTGGACTTGTTATGCACCTTTAGAACGACTGATTTAAAGTGCTGTATGCTATATATAACCTTCAAAAACCTACTTTCTATAATACAGTGCATCATCAGTGTACACAAACATATATTCCTTGAAAACCATAATCCAAAGTGCAATATTAGAGTGCAAGTGTCAACCTCTGTCAACGTGTAGACTCCCAAGAACTGATGTAAATGTTAATTTTAGTCAACCATATAACTACAGCTAAACAAATTTGGCTCCAATTCCAATAACATAACATACTAATTGGATTGATGCACCTCTTCTTGGGCAAATAAACTCTTGTAACATCACAGAAAGAAAATAAACATGTTATTGTGCAGAGTTCGATGAAAATCGTAAACACACTATGTTCACTCTTCCAAATGTCAACTCACCTTAACTCAGAGCCTCCGATACAGGCTCTCATTTTTAGTCTTTCAGTCAAAATATGGGTTACTCCCTTTCTTCATTGACTGTTCCTCCTTTTTTTTTTTTTTTTTTTTTTTTTTTTTATACAGGGTGGAGCTAATAATGAAAGAAAATGTTTATAGTTTAGTATATTCAAAGCTCTAGAAATATAAATGAAGAACCGGTTCCATTCACATGTCCTGGAGCCTTCTTAACCATGCTTAGCGTTGTGGCTTTAGCGTCTGCTTGTTAGGAATAGGCATATGCCTTTTTTTTAATAATCCATGCTTTTGCAAACTCTATTCACCTGAATTTGAATTCCAAACTAAACACACAAAACATTTAACTGGAACAATTTTCAACATTTCTGTCAATGCACCTTATGTTCATAATATCCGAAAAGGAATCTAATCTTCATCTGACCATCCATGTAGTTAATGCCCACCTTCCCTGACAGATTCGGTCAGAGCATATTGTGAATAGGGTCTGAGCTTTTGGAGCTTACAAAATAGAGGGGACAGCAAGCTAACTGCTTAAACATCCGTTCCACTCATCCTATGTGACGAATGGAATGCTGTCCAGTGAAGGAACACTATAGCATTAGAAATACAAACCTGTATTTCTAACTGTTTTGTGTTCCACTTCCTATTTAGGTGTCATTCCATCATCATTTTACTTGCCTTCCCTTGTCGCGGCTGGTTCACCTCCATGGCTGAGGTCATCAAGATAGATAATGGGGGAAGGCTAAGCTGGTACAAGTGAGTGGCAAATCGCTCTGAGAATCATCCAAATCATCCAAAAGTTATAAAGGGGAAGTGCTTCCAGGCCTATCAGGAAGACTGCCATCAGAGTGTTTAACCCTGCAATGGAAACATTCTAATTTCTACAAAAATGCAATGTCTTAAATTGTAGGGTTAAAGCTAAAGGCCCAATGCACCCAGACCACCAAATTGGCATGAAGTGGTCTTTTAAAGGAGCATTCTAAGCACTAAAACCACTGCAGCCCACAGTAGTGTTTTTTTTAGGAGTGCCCTGTCAACATCCCACCATAATCTGTTGATTTTGTTTTCAGCAGTTTGACACCAAATGCCCATCGGCCACCCTTGCTGCATCTGGTCTTCCATAATCTACAGCTAGGCAGGGATATTGAGTTCAGTCTCAGTTGACGTTAATATATTTCTTTAACTGGGGCACTTTCTTGTCTGGTCAAAGTTCACTGCAAAATATTATTTATTCTCCGTGTCTGAAGTTTTTTTAAATCACCTCATACTTCAGGACATGGAACTGCTTCTGTTTTCGATATTGAATATTCGACCTATGCAATGTTCTTTTAGCAGTTGTTGCACTTTTTGATGATTCTGATATCAGTTTGTTAATATTTTCTCTAACACTAGTACTTTTATGAATTCTGCAGAAAAAGAAAAGGAACATTATACCCGGCCGTATCGATGTGACCAAGGGAACAGTTTGTTTTGGAAGCAGTGCCTTATTAAGGCTTCTTCATGAACTCTGTCCTTTGAAAACCGATGTGATTAAAGTTGGGTTAATAGGTAAGGGAGTACAATCAAAATAAATTAACTCTAATACAATTTATTCAACATTGAACTTTTATAGGAAAATACAAAGAAGTAATGCACAAAGATTTATTTTAGGGGCAGAAAGAACCAAGAGGATATAGTTAAAAGGACAATCTAAACAACATACCAGCTAAGTGTAACAATATGTTGTCTAGTGTCTCTGGGCACCATCCCCAGATTGCTGTGCAACAGGTTAGAAGTGGGTTTGAAAAGGGCTGGTTTTAACTATTTCCACCAAAACCTTGTGTGCTTTGTAGCCTTTTTTTTTCTTGTTGTATTAGATCTGTGGGGTTTTTTTTGCACAGGATTTCCAAAAATAATGTTCTGCCTAAAGCTGGAATGTCACAATTTGGAATGATTCTCCCATACTTTCGGCAAGTTTTGAGAAGTTGTAGAACAAACATAGACCTACCGTATATATACTCTAGTATAAGTCGAGTTTTTTGGCACATTTTTTGTGCTAAAAAAACCCAACTCGGCTTATACTCGAGTCACTGTCTGTATTATGGCAATTTACATTGCCATAATACAGACAAAGGGCTGTGTAGGAGGGGGGCTGGCAGGGAGCTGTTACTTACCTCTCCTGCAGCTCCCTCCTCCGCGCCGGTCCGGTCAGCTCCCCTGTCGGCTCCCAGTGTAAGTCTTGCGAGAGCCGCGGGGTCATAGCTCGGCCGCGAGACTTACACTGGGACTTGCAGAGGGAGCTGACCGGACCGGCGCGGAGGAGAAGGGAGCTGACAGGAGCTGCAGGAGAGGTAAGTAAGAGCTTCCTGCCAGCCCCCTTCACTGAACTGCCAATGCCACTAGACCACCAGGGAGTGAGAGCCCCCCTCCCTGGCCATGTATCAAGCAGGGAGGGGGGACGAAAAAAAAAATATATAAAGAATAATATTAATAATAATAATATAATATAACCAAAAAACAAATTATATTAAAATAATAATAATGCCCACCCCCCACCAAGGCTCTGCATCACACTCACTGCACTCATACACACACTCACTGCACTCATACACACACACTCACTGCGCTCATACACACACACTCACTGCGCTCATACACACACACACACTCACTGCGCTCATACACACGCACACTCACTCACTGCGCTCATACACGCACACTCACTGCGCTCATACACGCACACTCACTGCGCTCATACACACACACTCACTGCGCTCATACACGCACACTCACTGCGCTCATACACGCACACTCACTGCGCTCATACACGCACACTCACTGCGCTCATACACACACTCACTGCGCTCATACACACACACTCACTGCGCTCATACACACACACTCACTGCGCTCATACACACACTCACTGCGCTCATACACACACACTCACTGCGCTCATACACACACACTCACTGCGCTCATACACACACACTCACTGCGCTCATACACACACACTCACTGCGCTCATACACACACACTCACTGCGCTCATACACACACACTCACTGCGCTCATACACACACTCACTGCGCTCATACACACACACTCACTGCGCTCATACACACACACTCACTGCGCTCATACACACACTCACTGCGCTCATACACACACACTCACTGCGCTCATACACACACACTCACTGCGCTCATACACACACACTCACTGCGCTCATACACACACACTCACTGCGCTCATACACACACACTCACTGCGCTCATACACACACACTCACTGCGCTCATACACACACACTCACTGCGCTCATACACGCACTGCATTCATTATATACACACTGTAAATAAATATGCAATTAATATAATTTTTTTAGGATCTAATTTTATTTAGAAATGTACCAGTAGCTGCTGCATTTCCGACCCTAGTCTTATACTCGAGTCAATAAGTTTTCCCAGTTTTTTGGGGGTAAAATTAGGGGCCTTGGCCTATACTTATTTTAGGCCTCTTAATGTTTCAGCTAATTAATGTTGAACATATGTTGCCTTTTGCAGCATATTAGCAGGTGATAATTTAAACCAATTGCAAAACGAGACAGCCAGGATTGAATTAGCTGATCATGCATGCTTGGGATTTTGCTTTTATTTAGAAGTGGGTGTTATGGATAGGTTAACAGTTATCCATTTTTTATTTTCCCCACAACTCGCAGGATTTGCAAATGTTGGAAAGAGCAGTTTGATAAACAGTTTGAAACAAGCTCATGTCTGTAATGTTGGAGCTGTCAAAGGAACCACAAAGTAAGACATTCAATTTCTATTAAGATAATACAGTTTAAGTGTTTGCTCTGCAGACTTTCTACTGCTGTTTAATTCATGAACTTTATATTTGAAGATGATAATTAATTCCTGCTCGGCTCCTGCATTCTCCTTAATCCAATAATACTACTTTCAATACACTGCTTATTCATATATATATTTTTTTTTTATTATTTAAATATGATGTTAAAAGTTTGTCTTGCTGCCTCTTGCAATGTTTTAGCGTAATTGTAACAGACAGACTATATGTAAGCTAAGGGTCATGATGACAGACTGGAACTGACTTTCCCATGGAGGGTCCATTCAATCCAACTCTGAACCCTGTGTTGTCCATATGTCTGCTATGTAGGGTGGCGATGGTGTTCTTACGATCCTTTCTCTTCACAGGATACTGCAAGAGGTCAATATTGATAGTCAAATCAAAGTAATTGACAGCCCTGGGTTGGTGGTTTCACCCAATAACCAGGCTGTTGCCATCACCCTGAGAAGTGCGTTTCAAGTGAATGATAGTGACGTAATGAAAGCTGCCCATGTCATTTTAAAACACTGTGATAAGCAGCAGGTCAGTGAACTTTCTTTTGGTAATGAAATAATCTGGTGTTTATTTTTTTTTCTTGCTTTACTGGTAGATTGATGTGTGCGTTCTCTCTTACCTTAATACTCGGCTCTGATCTAAAGCAATTGTTTTGGGATATTTTTGTGGATTTTTGTTGTTGTATTACGTAGTAATGACCAATTTTTTTTTACTTTTTTTTTTTTTTGTTCTGTCCTCCAATTAAAGGAACAATTCCACCCCATGATAACAAACTGAATACAGCTCTTATGCTTATAGCAATGTTTGGGCACTTGAGTTGCCATCAGGGGTTAAAACATTCTCAACTGTGTAATAGTACATATGGTTTGGGTATCCAGTGATACGTTGTTGGTGCAGATCACACCCAGCAAACCTTCCTGTTACTGCAGTGGCAGAGAAGAAGCTGAAGTGTCAGATGCTGGGGGACAAACTTTGGAGTTGCACCATTGGAAGTTACGGTGGTGAGAAGACACTCCTGGCTTGGGAGAAATCCTGTAAAGGAACACTTCAAATACCACAGCCACTACACGGTTGACAAATGCACAATCATAGCAGCTAGCTCGTGTGTATTTTTCTTTATTAAATGTTTATAATTGGTCCTGTTCATTCGAACCAGTTTCGCACATTCCTAAATTGAGATCTTGCAGATCTTTGCTTTTATATTATGGTTTAATATTTCATGTGAAAATGTTTGTATTATCCCTCTCATTTCCAGGTCATGTTACAGTACAATATTCCAGATTTCAGAAATCCCCTGGAGTTTTTAACCTTGCTAGCACGTAAGAGAGGAATGCTGAAAAAGGGTGGGGTCCCCGACACAGAGAGTGCAGGAAACCTATTTCTAAATGATTGGCTTGGGTAAGGACATATGGCATTTTACTGTAATGAATTTGTTTGAGCATTTAATCCAAAGCAGCCTTGATTAGTTATGACATGTGTGGTGTTAAGACAAGGCATTATGTTTTTATGGGTTGTGATGCATGAGCCTAAGATTCTAGATGATGTCACCTTGGTTAGCAGCCCTGATGGATTACAAGAGATCCCAGGACAAACAAAGCAGCTTTGGATTATGGCAAAACATTTAACCTTTAGTTGTTGTGTCCTGTGGTAAAGTATATTTACACAATTCACACTGTTTACAACATACTGTATCACATGACAAGAGGCAAACTGAACATGTTACACTAGGTGTCATTTTAGATTGACTTTGTCAAAGTGCACTTGTTAACTACAAAATGTGGTTATCAAGGACACATATATGTTGGCAGGGCTTAAAATGTAATGTCCTATGCTACTAGCCAGGCATTAAATGTTACCACTGCAAGTAAGGTTCACATTTCTACATGTTTGAGCCCTGATGGTGGTGGTATGCATGTAATCCGCATATTGCCCTGTTCATATATGTGAAGATCTTTGTTGTAAAATCCACCAAAAGCCCTCCATAATCCATGAATCCTGCTAATTTAGGGCAGGGAGTCTGGACGTGCAGGAGCCCATAGTCAACACCTCTGTGGTCTTTACAGCTTTGTTGGTATCCTAGTGATCAAGGTTAACGATCTAGAAGCACTTCCAATGACGTTTTGACCAGGCACTTGCTAAAAGCTTTGCTAGTTAAAGTTTATAGATGAAGATTTATTTTGAATTTGGATTGCTAATTGGAGTGGGGGCTTTAGGAGTAATCTTAATTGTTAAAGCAGTTCTAAATTGTTTAACTTTTTGTTTTCTCTCAAGTGCCAAACTGAGTTACAATTCCCAGCCACAAACCCCAGCCTGCGATTACATAACCCCCGAAGTTACAAACCGAATGCAGAAAGGCATCAACCTGGAACTCCTTGCACAGGACAACACCGAGTCTGTTAAAAGTAATGGGTTTTATTAGAATAATTTCAGATGATTGTACAAGATTAAGATTGTGATTGATTTTTATTTTTAATGCCTAACCTGTCCCAGTACATTTAATATACTTAGACCACCACCACTGTCTGTCATTTCCTATTGTGAGTAACTTTGATTGTAGAACACTAACCGCCTCGATACCTGCACCGCATCGGTTCTTATCCTGCAGGAGAAGCTAGATATCTTTATTGAGCTAGGTCTGGCCGATTCAGGATTGCATTCATTGGCTGAGAGACGTAAGCTGCAGCTTTCAGCCAATGAGCATGTCCCTGCATAGCTTAGTAGATCTAACCGGATTCTCCTGCAGTGTGAATCTGAAAGCATGATATAGAGGCGTGAGGACCCAGGTAAGTTTTCAACACTTCTACACAAATTCAAACACTGCGATTTCTCATGGAAATGCATAATCTCTGTTTAATGGGTCTGACCGCTTTCCTTTAACAACAGTGCGACAAGATCCACTGTTTATGTATTTTGTTCACCTTTACTCTTTAGACAGATTTCTACATGTCTAAGCCACTCTCGGAACTGAGCGTGTGTGGGTTCTTTTTATCCCATGCAAAATTGTGATCATAAAGACTCTTTAACTTTGAATAATAACTCTCGGCTTTTTGTTTTATGATTTGTACTCGGTCATTTTTAACTGTTTATTGGGTGCCACTCAGGTTATTTTAAAACAAAGCAGACTTTGAGTCATTGAGATTGACATCCAAATGTTAAAAAAATCTATTTTTTTTTTTTTTTTTTTTTTTTTTTAAATTCTTTATTTTTGTTGTGCAAGTTTTACATAGCGACGTCAAACGCCACAACAGCGTGTCTAAGAACATACTTAGGTTGAACAGTGGCAAGAGGAAGTGCACATTTTTGTATATTAATATTAAACATTAGCTCGGCTATACAATAAGGTCAATAAAATTAAAAAATGAAGAGGCAGCGTATTTTAACCGTTATAACTGCATGTAACCTTGCTAAAGTCGCCGTGGTTACCCGTTAATATCTTAACTTATGAACTGATTGGTACAAGCTAGGTCTAGCTGCAACATACGTGTGAGTCACAGATAGTTACATATCAATATAATATAAAAGAAAAGGTAGCCTATTATAACAGGTGTAGTTAATAGCATCTTTGCTAAAGTGACTACGATTACTATGAAGGAACATATGAACTGATTGGTACAGGCGAAGACGAAGTGCATTGATACTACAGTCAGGGTATTACAGTTGAGTACACTTAAGCTTATGGCAAAACCCAGAAATCAAAGCAAGAGGCATAACATTAACCTATTCTAGCAGGAGTTACACAGCAGTCTTAAGTATGACATCCTATGTTTGACAATAGCTATGGGTAGAGTGTGGGATGGAGGTTAAGCGGACCTTCCCCTCGTGTATAGGATAGGCCCTAGAGTTACTGAGTATTAGGCGAGCCTAGGTAACATTCTACTGTTATGCGAACTTGTTATGTAAATGCATGCCTACTGAGTGTGTTAAAAAATTTAAACGATATGGTTCAGTGTAACATGTAAGTGACCTCAGGCAGTAGGTTGCTAGGTAAAGGTGATAGCACTGTTAAATAAACAATTGATAACAAAATTATAGAAATGTAAGTTTGTTCTTGGGATTGGATTGTCCGCCAGTGCCTCTTGCGATTATACCAGTTCCAGTCCCGGATCACCCGACCCCGCACATGGGCCATTTAGGAGAAACAGTCTCTGCAACTGGGGAGGGCCAGTGTTCCTCTCTGGCTTGATCGCGTGCGGCAGTAAGCTGTACTGTGGCTTGGTATGTTGCTGCATTCCAAGTTTGCAGGGTATGGGCTCGCTGGTCAAAGGTGCTGTATCCAGGTGCTTTGCCGGGGATTTGTGACTGCCTGGCTGTCCCGCTTTTATTTGTAGGAGAGTGGTTGCATGCACCCAGTGTGCTCCGAACCTTCGCCCGCCGCCGCTGTTGCCGGTGCTTTTTGTTCCGCTTGTCCACCCTGAAGGCCCACAGTGGGGCTCCGTAGTGGCGTCGGCGGGTGTCAGGACGGATCCATGAGGAGACCATCTTAGCCGCTTGAAGGTACAACACCCCTCTGTCACATAGTATCACGTAGAATTTTAAGCAAAGTCGGTCCAGTGCTTCTAGGTGCTGCGAGTGTGGGTAGCTGTCTGCGTGCTCCCTCTCTGGCCCTTGCTGGGCGGCCATTTTAGGCATGCTCAGACACCCGTTGTCTCACTGTTTGGCCGTGTTTCTCTACCTCAAACTGTGTCCGCTTGGCTGATATGGACCGGGATAACCCCCACCGGTCCAGAGGGGGGGGGTAGGAGATCGGTATTAAGTCTGGGGATTCCGGCGTCGAGGAGAGCGTCCGCCTCTCCCCGGCATCCACACCCGCAGGCCGCAAGTCGTGTGTCGGGCTACAGGCTCCGACAGGCTCAGGAAAGGGATCCTCCGGTGCTGTAATGCACCCCCGTCTCGGGTGGCGCACCCCGATGGGTGTATAAGCTTTATGGCCGCCGGTATCGGCTTTTTTGCTGGCCGCCTGGCTAGAGCTCTTTCTCCGCACGTCCGTGCTGCTTGGCGGTCAGACTCCGCCCCCCGAAAAATCTATTTATTTTTAAAGGGAACACTGTAAGCACTGTAACTTGATTAATTTTGTTGATGCTGTGGTGTGGTGTCCCCTTCCATTTTTAATGGTTTCATTACAAGTAAGCGCTCCCAGCAGCCCATTCCATCTGTGCTACTTGGACTAATGAGGAAGCATTAGCTTGATGAGCAATTGGTGGCTGTGATTGGCTGAGAGTTTCAACTGACCTTTCAGCCTGCCACACTGCCCATTGCTGATATGAACTGTGATGGCAGGAAGGTAATGCGTAATCTTTGTCATAGTCATCCCTACAGTAGAGGAGGTCAGTGTGTGGGTGGCCAGGGGACACGGCAACAAATGACTAACCGTTTCAATGAAATGCTTATATTACCTACAGTGTCCCTTTTAATTGTAGTGTTTCTCACGGTTTAGATAAAGCCTTTTTTAATTTAAAAATAAATAAATAATATATACACACTAGTCCTGCACAGCTCTGCTTATTTAATACTGAGGTAAGTTGATAAACCATTATAAAATGGTTTGATTACTTACATTGGAGGGGAGGGGAGTGCAAGACTGGCACCAACGTGCTGTCGTGGTTATGGTGCTTGAAGTGCTACTTTAATAAGTGTTAATTTAACCATATTTAACATATATAGTGTGTTTCAATGTAAAGGGTGATTAGACATCCTGTTACTGTATGAGTAATATGAGTTTTAATTGCTGACAATTGTGCCCTGCAGCATTAAAGTGTCCTAGCTCTGCAAGTAGTATTCGGTTTACGTCTGCCGGTCTGATCAATGGGGTAATGGATGTCAATAAAATAAGGGAACAGGAGGAAAGCGAGGCAGAGACTGAAGAGGATGAACAAGACATGGAAGAGGAGGATGCTTCAGAAGCTGAAGAGGTAATTAGCCTGTCTGTGTGGGGGTGGAGTCTGCACCTCTCATCACATGAAGAAACTAATCTTTTTATTCTGTTTCATTAGGAGGAGAGCCAAGACATATCCAGGGAGGCAGAGACTACACCTGAAGCAGCTACAACTCTATGTGAGTTTTAAAAGTATTATAAAAACACTAAACGCCAAGCTACTATGTTAAAGGTCTAGGTGAAATTTTAGTCCTGTGATAGAAAGTAGCAAAAAAAACTAAAATGCTACAATAGTGTCGAACTGTTGTGTTTACTTTTTAGGGCAGTGTACCCTAGTACCGTCCAAGGTTAATGGGTGTTACAGTGCTGGACAGCAGCTAATTGAGCGGTCTCCGTTATTTTGGCACAGCAACAAGCATAATAGGGGACTGCATTACTGGAATCTAAAACAGGATCTCACAGATAATCTATCAGGGCTTAAAATGTGAAGTCCGATGTTACAAGCTTTGCCTTTAAAAGTTACTCGCCAGGGCCAAATGTCTACTTCTCAATTACTATTGGAAAGTTTGAGCACTGATGCTATTGGTAGGTTTAGGGATATCCCCTCCATTTTATTGTATGGACCTGTACTTGTAGGATTATTTCTGTAGTGTGTTTATATTTCCACAAGTCATTAACTAATAAAACCATATTCTTATTTATTTTGCATCTGATTTCTAATACATTTCTTCATTTTTACAGCAAAAGACGCCCCCAAATCAGTCTGCTTTGATAAAGTCGAAGAGAAAGCGGATGATACTTATGACTTTAATAGTGATTTCATCTAATATGTTTCCCAGTAGCCTGTGCATATTATAAACAATGTCAGTCCAGACTCTTACACTATGTATAATTTATATTGTAAGATTTGATTATTTACTGGGACTCTATTTTTGCCATTTGCTTAAAGGAACACTATAGTCACTATAGATCATTCCCCTGCAATTTCACTGCTCAATTCACTGTCATTTAGGAGTTAAATCACTTTGTTTCTGTTTATGCAGCCCTAGCCACTGCTCCCCTGGCTATGATTGACAGAGCCTGCATGAAAAGAAAACTGTTTTCACTTTCAAACAGATGTAATTTACCTTAAATAATTGTATCTCAATCTCTAAATTGAACTTTAATCACATACAGGAGGCTCTTGCAGGGTCTAGCAAGCTATTAACATAGCAGGGGATAAGACAATCTTAATTAAACAGAACTTGCAATAAAAGCCTAAATAGGGCTCTCTTTATAGGAAGTGTTTAAGGAAGGCTGTGCAAGTCACATGCAGGGAGGTGTGACTAGGGTTCATAAACAAAGGGATTTAACTCCTAAATGGCAGATGATTGAGCAGTGAGGCTGCAGGGGCATGTTCTATACACCAAAACTGGTGACTATAGTGTCCCTTTAAAAGTCGTGTTGTGTTTTGTTTTTAAAGGTGTTAATAAGCAAAACTCTCCCCCTGCTCCTTCTGGTTGGAGAAGAAATGTGGGTTCTGTGAATCTGGCAGAATTGTTCGTATGCTTTGTGTATAATATTTGAAGCTGAAAATGAAGATGTTTGGGTTTTTTTTCTACCTAAAAGTTGGTTGTCACCATGTCTTTCATATTCTTTCCTAACTTAATGCAGCATTTGTCAAATAAAAGAAACTGCCCTTTCTGCTGGATAAGTGTGTATTGAATGCTGTCATTGACTGTATAATATCTACTATCATGCTGGAAATGGTTTAATAAACGCTTTAAACTAAGAATGCGACTTTTTTGTTTGTTTAATGGAACACTTCTAGCACCATAACCACTACAGCCAGCTGCCACTCTTTAGCTGGAAGCGCCTTGCTTTGAGCGAAGCCAAGATACAGCAGATGCTCTCAGCCAATGAGCTGACCCAGCTAAGCAAACAGAAGTTCCTTGCAGGAACTTCTAGCACCAGAAAAGGTCTCAACCCGTTTGACTAGTTTCCTTGGGAGGATGCCAGGGCACTTATGACTTCACTACAGGCTTGTAGTTTACAGGTTTGGTGTGTTCCTTTACATCAGGATATTATTTTTGATGGAAGATAAAGCCAACGTATTCAACTGTGCTTTAGAATTTGAAAAAAGGTGGGATTTAACAGTAAATGGGAAACTTACAAATCTTGTAATGTGGTATTCACAGTACTGATAATGAAATGGCAGCCGCGATTATAAATACGGAGTGTGGGTGCTAGTGATATTGCCTCCAAAATGGAAGCTTGAGTATGCAGCCAAATATCCTGTAACTAGCCATCAACTCCTCATAAATAAGTACTTCTATGCCAAGAAAAATGTGCCCTTAAAAGGGGTTCCCCAGCACAAAAAGTGGTTTCAATTTAAAATGCCATTAAAATCTGTAACTTTCTTACCTGACACCTGCTGACTTTCCACGCCCCGTCCTGACATTGGACTGTTTCACTGGCTCAAAACGCAGTGATATTAAATATTTTTTTACAAAAACAAGGTTACAGAGGGAGAGCAAAGCTATCTTCCCTTTGCAGGGACTCTGCCTGCAAGAGTTGTCGACAGTGTACTGACAACAGATGTTAAATATGCACAGAATTGATGTTAGGTAGTCTGGAATTGCGGTCTGTCTTGTGTGCTGGGAGTGCAGTTAGCCTCTCGTATTCAATAAAAAAAAAAAAACAAGGTGAACCACTGAACATCCAGACTCCTACCACCATGACTACTTCAAAAAAGTAGAAGTGGTCATGGTGGTTAGAGTAACCCTATTTACCGTATTGCTTTCACATGGCATATATAGGGGGAATTGAATATCTGCACAAGTGTTCCTGTAAATGCAGCTTTATTTCCCTTCTTTATTGGACATAATATAATCTCTCATTGGAATATGCCTAGATGTGTATTACAAACAAGCGATACCAACTTAATGCAGAATATTTAGGTAAAAACGTGTTTATTGATAAGGACAGTGATTACACGACATCGTCAACATGGCAGAAAAGCTTGACCTTAATATGCCATTGATAGGCAGTGAATTGTAAGAATCCATTAAAGGATCACAAACATGTTTTCCTGACCCTATAGTGTTAAAACCACCATCTACCCCCTTGGGCCCCTCATGCCTCCATAAATATAGTAAAAAATCTTACTGTATTCAAGCCAGAAGCTGTAACTCTGCATGCTGTTGGTAGCCTGATCCAATCACAGTGCTTTTCCGTAGGATTGGCTGAGACTGACATAGGCAGATCAGGGCAGAGCCCTGGCCAATCAGCATCTCCTCAGAGATTAATTGAATCAATGAATCTCGATGAGGAAAGTTCAGTGTCTGCGTGCAGAGGGAGGAGTCACTGAATGTTTGGATGCATTTTAGGCAGCCATGACCCAGGAAGGATCTCTAACAGCTATCTGAGGAGTGGCCAGTGAAGTTATCACTAAGCTGTAATGTAAACACTGCATTTTCTCTAAAAAGACCGTGTTTACAGCAAAATGCCTGAAGGTAATGATTCTACTCACCAAAACAAATTCAATAAGCTGTAATTGTTCTGGTGACTATAGTGTGCCTTTAATGACTACTGTCCTGTAAAAGATTTGCTATTTGAGGCAGTCGTTAAAAACAGACAATGAATCTGTCCCATGCTTATATCCATAGTCATTAGCAGGTGCATTTTTAGTAATTTTTGGATCAACAGCAAAAACAAATGTAAGAGGCTGAATGATGAACGCATGTCTCTTTTCAGCTAAGTAACTTGGTGAGAATGTTATCAAATTTACCACTTGCATTATGTGTGACATTTAGGCATCTTGCTGTACTTGTAAAAAGTACCTTCTGGGTGATTTCTCTCATTCTGCTCTGAGATAATGAAATTAGTCACAGTATTTTCTCGCCTTCCTTAAAGTGTCATCATTACCCAGTGTATTTTATTTAATTTTACTATGGTTCCAGCTCCTGTAGTGTACTTTGGTGTGCAGACCAAGATGGATCCTAAGCGACAGGACCAAAGCTTTTATTGCAAGTGATTCCTGAGAAAATCTTGAATCTTGTTCCAATGGGCCATTCACTTGCTGGTCTCGCCATCAGAGTGTCTGCGAATTAAGGTGAATTTTCCTGTGGGGTCTGGAACATACCACTTCTCCCACACATCTGCGTAGGATGCTGCCCTGCCCCATGGTTTAAAGTGTCCATTCCAATGTAAGAGCTTGGCTGCCTTCACAAACTGGAGTGAATAACGCTTCCCAGAACTGGACCCTTTAAAATAAGATTAACAGTTTCAGCCACACATGAAGTGAGAAAAAGCTAGATGTTTGCCATTTTAATCCAACTAATGCTCAATTTCCAAATATATCATCAAATTTAATAGTGTTAATATAATTGGTGTTTTCTACAAGTCAGTAATTATGTAAACAAATTTTTTTTATTTATGTCCTTGTAAATTCTTTACAGAGCCTGATCTAGTGAGTAAAGCCCCACTGTTTTACAGTCTGTACAATGGAGACTGGCCAAAGATATTCTCATACCAAAATACAATATATTTAAAGTGGTGCTTTCAGGATACCCTCTAACATGCACTTGGCTTCCTCTACAGTTAAAGGAACATGATTTAGCACCTCTTGCACCCACCTCCCCTAAATATAGTAAAATTGTACCTTTATTCCAGTCTGCTGGCTCTGCCCCCTGATCTGCCATCATCAGAAGTGATGGTCTAAGCCAATCACAATGATTTCGTATAGAAAAGCATTGGATTGGCTGAGCTGGTCAATTCTGATAATCTCAGCCAAGGAGGCGGGCCAGGGGTGGAGCCAAACATAGCCCTGGTCAATCAGCATCTCCTCAGAGACACAACGAACGTCATTGGTCCAGAGGTGTTTACGATATTTATTTAATTTGTGTGTTGTAACTTTTCCTTTCCCCCTCCCCCCTCCATACAGAGAGTGAGTCCTGTTTGTCATGGACTTTAGTCAGTAGTCTGGGGCTACATATGGCCTCTGTGCTGTTTTTTCAAATTGGAATATTATGTTTTATTCCTACGGCTCATGTATCTTCGAAGATGGTCTAAGGTTCTGCTGTTTACGATAAGTTCTATATCGTTTTCTGCACAGGATTTGCTCCTGTAAAAAGCAGCCTGTAATTTTGCTAGTCCTGCATGTTTTAAGTATTGTCATTGTTTTCTAATCTACTAACTGTATTAACCCTACTATCATGGCAGATATCATACAAATGTTTGTATTCCGAATGCAGGTGATCAAATGTCACAATATCTCTGTTATAACATCTGGAGAAGTTTTAAAGGGACACTGTCACTATCTCTGAAACATTTGTATAAATATAGAGGAATCTTTATGAAATACTTATTTTGACTGTATTGGAAATTCACTGAAATTTCAACTCAGTCAAAAGATATGCCGAGACAAAGCCCTGTTTCCACCTTGCTTTCTTAGACTCAGGACAGAGTCCAGTCACGGCTGTTGGGAATTGACTGTGTCTATGGAGGATCCTGCATAGACCTTAATGAGTACAGCAGTGATGTCGGCTCCTGGTGCTGAAGCAGACCGAGTAAGATGGCAGTACGTCCAGATGGTGACAGTACTGCTTTAAACTTCTTGATATGGTATAGTATTTGGTCAGGATGCATTTCTATTGTTTCTGCACTTGTTATACGAGTTGCCACTTTTCCACTACTTTTTACCTAAAGACAGGTAAACTTTACCACGATTTGTCTGTCACTTACTAGTAACTATCTTTTTATATTATTCCTAGTGTTTTGACACAGTCTAGTATAAAAGAATATCTAGTTATCCTGAAGTTAGAACTATGGCCCTACAACAAAGGGATTTTTTTATATTCTAGTACATGACATTCAATTTCACACCCCAAAAATCTCATAAATCTTAACAATGCATGCATAACAAAGTGATTTTCCGAACACAAAACAGTAATTTGAATTCAATATAAATGATGGTCCTGATGGTGCCAGTGGGACTATTCTATGAAATATAATATCCTATTACATCATCACTTTCCAGACCTTCCCCCCAATTACCTAGATGTCGCACGTTCCACATAGGGTCAATCTTGGAGTGCCTCTGGTAAAAAACGATAAGAAGTGGAGGAGCAGTGATACTGCCAACGAGAGTCTTACTGTACAGTTCCTCACTACAGATACAATAGCACAAAAGAGACAATAAAACAATGTGTCACACAGTGGGTAAAGTGTATGTAAATACATCTGCTATGGAGATCCTATTATGAGTCCTCTTTTAATCCATATTTTTGTTGTCTTGGTTTACTTGTTTTACACCCCACCTCCTATAGAATGTAAGCTCGATTGAGCAGGGTCCTCTTCAACCTATTGTTCCTGTAAGTTTATTTGTAATTGTCCTATTTATAGTTAAATCCCCTCTCATAATATTGTAAAGTGCTACGGAATCTGTTGGCGCTATATAAATGGCAATAATAATAATAATAATAATGAAAAAAAGACCATAGAAACATAGAATGTGAGTGCAGATAAGAGTCATTTGGCCCATCTAGTCTACCCAATTATCTATATACTTGCATTAGTCCTTATCTTATATCTAGGATTGCCTTATGCCCATCACATGCATGCTTAAACTCCCTCACTGTGTTAACCACTTCAGCTGGAAGGCTTTTCCATGCATCCACTGCCCTCTCAGTAAAGTAATACTTCCTGATATTTTCAAATCTTTCCCATTTAATTTAAGACTATGTCCTCTTATTGGGGTAAGTTTCATTCTTTCATTTCTAAATATAGTCTCCTCCTTTACTGTGTTGATTTCCTTTATATATTTTAATGTTTCTATCATATCCCCCCTGTCTCGTCTTTCCTCCAAGCTATACATGTTAAGATCCTTTAACCTTTCCTGGTAAGTTTTATCCTGCAATCCATGAACCAGTTTAGTAGCCCTTCTCTGAACTCTCTCTAAGGTATCAATATCCTTCTGAAGATACAGTCTCCAGTACTGGGTACAATACTCCAAGTGAGGTCTCACCAGTGTTCTGTACAATGGCATGAGCACTTCGCTCTTTCTACTGCTAATACCTCTCCCTATACAACCAAGCATTCTGCTAGCATTTCCTGCTGCTCTATTACATCATCTGCCTACCTCTTAGTCATCTGAAATAATTACCCCTATATCCCTTTCCTCAGACGTTGAGGTTAGGACTCTATCAAATATTCTGTACTCTGCCCTTGGGTTTTTACGTCCAAGATGCATTATCTTGCACTTATCTACATTAAATGTCAGTTGCCACAACTCTGACCATTTTTCTAGTTCACCTAAATACTTTGCCATTTGGCTAATCCCTCCTGGAACATCAACCCTGTTGCAAATCTTAGTATCATCAGCAAAAATATATATCTTACCATCAAGATCTTCTGTAATATCTCTAATAAAAATATTGAGTCCAAGTACAGATCCCTGAGGTACCCCCACTGGCAACAAGACCAAGCTTTAAATATACTCCATTGACCCCATTGTCACTACTACAGTTACTGCCTAACCCATTTGACAATACTGGAATCCAAACTTAAAGATTGCAGTTTATTGATAAGCCTTCTATGTGCAACAGTGTCAAAAGCCTTACTGAAATCTAGGTAAGCAATGTCTACTGCACCACCCTGATCTATAATTTTAGTTACCCAATCAAAAAAATCAGTACGATTAGTTTGGCATGATCTCCCTGAAGTAAACCCATGTTGTCTCTGATCTTGAAATCCATGGGATTTTAGATGTTCAACAATCCTATCCTCTAACATGGCTTCCTTTACTTTCCCCTCTACTGAAGTAAGGCTTACTGGTTAGGGCTTTCTAGACCTGGTTGAGAAACAAGGCTTTACCATATTGTACAATAACAGAGATGCACTCACGCAACATTACGCTCCATCCATTCTTCAAGCTGTTTGGTTATGTTCTGCTGTTTCCATTCTGTTAAATTGGCAACAAACACTCCAGGATTGAAAGAGCAGGTGACTGCTTTCATGTCTAACTTCCGGATTCTCTCTTTCTTGTAGTCAAAAAATCCAATGTAATTATACTGTAAATAAAAGTCCAAATATTATTAACCATGTCCCAAATCAATGATTTATTATATGTACATCCTTTGCCAAATATAGTAACTCAGTAACAAGTAGAGATGAAATAAAAAATAATTCACAGTCCACATTATAAATATCTAAGATGGTTATTCACAAAACTCCTTTTTTTTTTTTTTTAAATGAAATATGGGAGAAATATAAGCCAGCTTGCGACCATGGCCAAGTTGGAGAAGTCTTCCAGATAAGCTATTTTTGACACAGTTTTTATATTTTGATTTAATTTGCTCAAATTCTTTTTAGTAAATAACCCTGTAACTGATTACACGCACAACAAGGTCATGCCCTTGCCTCTGTGTCATAAATGAATATAATTTTGCAAAGACAATAATGAAGCCTCAACTACTAATACTTGAAATAATGTTTATTCCACCATACAAATGACCTGGCATCTTATAACTGTTTGTATCTGAAATGTCTAGATCACATTTTTCAAGAATTGACAAAGAATGTAAAATGTCAAAACAATTCCACAGCTATTCTTTTGATAGCAAATTAACACCTAACATTTTACATGTAGTTGTATACGAGCCTAAAGATGGGACCCTTGTACTTGTATCCAGCATGTACACAAAGAGAGAGGATTGTGACCTATTTAATCAATCCTACCAGAGTTTGACTACAAATGAGAAGGCTGAGCCGTAAGCTTCGCCAGTAGTTGTGGGAGGGATTAACCGGCCTATAAATTCTCAGGCCTCCATGATACTTCCTGGTTCAGCCCACCCACCGCTCCCTTTATCAAGACATTTACTTGGTGGGCCCTCTTTTTACAGG
Organism: Pelobates fuscus; assembly: GCF_036172605.1. Lineage (NCBI taxonomy): Eukaryota > Metazoa > Chordata > Amphibia > Anura > Pelobatidae > Pelobates > Pelobates fuscus. Next base: position 187,518,838 of record NC_086323.1, read on the forward strand.
TCTACCCGAATGTCGGTTTGGGCAAACCACAACCGACTTACACCACCACTACTATAACTCAGCTTATTGTTCCCGACCACAAATGTATTATTATATTGACTATAAACATAAGATCAAATATGCATCAATGTTCATGACTATAATTTGCTGCCTGCTCCAGTACTCTGTCATACCCGATTGCCTGCACCTCTAGCGATAAACTTAGAGGTCACCGAATCACAGTCATCGGAAAATGCAGCAGCATGTCCAGCACTGATTGGAGTATTGTAAAGTTCCTGAATGTCATCTGCAAAAAAAAAAAAAAAAAAAAAAGGATGTGATATATTACCGCGTCGGCCTGAGCTTTCAACCTGGAACACCATTAACAGGAAGTAGATTTATGGAACGTTTCAAGGAAAGTGAAAATGAGTGACATACCTTGGACAATAACATCATCATCCAGATATATTGCCCTGTCTTCACCAGGGACCAGGTCAGGCAAGTAGAATCTTGCAAATGCCAACTGGAATAATAAAGAGAGAGAAACATTAAAACAGATTACGTTATTAAGTGAGAAACATCATGTTGGAATATATATATATATTTTTGGAAAGTCACAGGGTCAAATATAGGGAAAGCATGCCACACCTGTAGCACAGGTTTCTCTTTCTCACAGTAGAGCTGCAAAGTTCCTCTGCTGATGTTACTATTGCTGTCAGCAGAGGGAATCCCTCTTAGTTAGGGTAGGTCTTCGTGTAAGGGTTAATGATATTTTAGGGGTAAGGCTAGGTGTACGATTCAAGTTAGTGTAAGCATAGGGTTAACATCAACTACCAAAAATAAATTTGCATCCTAGGCTACGAGGCATTCAACAATGAGGACTGATACATGGATCTATTTTGAGTTCCTTTTTCTTTTGCACTTGATATGTAAAAATTATTATAGGCAAAATGATTTTTTCTTCCCTATTTTTAATATTTCATTTAAAACTTAATGTTGTGTTAGTTATGCACATAGGGTATTAAAATAAATACATTTCTATCCTTTAAAAGTAATACGGAATATGTACGGAATATATAATATAATATATATTAATGTATTTCGTTCAGAAGTTGGACAATTGCCTCCATTCTAAAGCGGTCAATCAACATATATATTTACTACGTGTGTGAATCACCACCAGTGTAGTATATACAAAGCAATGGGAACATAACGGAGGGTACTGAACTAAAGGAAAAGGGTTTCACTTTAAAATTCCTTGCTTAATAAATGTAAATGCATGAATAAAACAACTTCCAAACTCCAAAGTCTTCCACTTTAATATTAAATGAACAATATTAATGTAAGGATTATTGGGGTGTAATTTCCTCACTCACTTCAATTTCATTTCAAAAATAACCGTTTGCGTCTTTAAAAAAACAAAAAACAAAAAAAAACGTAGTCCCAAATTGTTATTACTTACCGGTTTAGCTGGATCTCCATCAGCATCAGCTTGAATTTTCCCCTCAAGGACACGAGGATTGAAGTTCACAATTTTATAGTTTACATTTTTAAGGTCGGTATTACTGAGCCAGGGTCTAGAAGAAAAGCACACATATTGACATACTAGCTCATATATGGACAGTACAACCTAAAAGGAAATGATTATGACCAGATTAAAGGAAATAACAAGCACCAACTGAAGGGGAAATAATGCCACCTGCTAAAATAGAATCATATAATTCAGTGTTCAATTCACTACAAATAACTAACTAATGAACAAGCACTAAACAGAACAGTAAAGGATCACATGTATTCCTGACCCTATAGTGTTAAAACCACCATCTACCCCCCTTGGCCCCTCATGCCTCCTTAAATATAGCTTACTATATCTTACTGTATTCAAGCCTGAAGCTGCAGATCTGCATGCTGTTTGCCTCAAAAAAAAAAAAAAAGCAGTTTGCTGACATCATCAGAAGTGGTAGCCTGATCCAATCACAATGCTTCCCCATTGGATTGGCTGAGACTGTCAAGGAGGCAGATCAAGGACAGAGCCAGCACAATTCAAACACAGCCCTGGCCAATCAGCCTCTCCTCATAGAGATGAATTGAATCAATGAATCTCTATGAGGAAAGTTCAGTGTCTGCATGCAGAGGGAGGAGTCACTGAATGTTTGGATGCATTTTATGTAGCCATGACCCAGGAAGGATCTCTAACAGCCATTTAAGGAGTGGCCAGTGAAGTTATCACTAGGCTGTAATGTAAACACTGCATTTTCTCTGTAAAGACAGTGTTTACAGCAAAAAGCCTGAAGTGAATGATTCCACTGACAGGCAAATTCAATAAGCTGTAGTTGTTCTGGGGACTATAGTGTCCCTTTAAGTTAAATGTAAGGACTACACTAGCACCTACAGTTAGGGCAAGATGCACCAAAATATGGACTACCAATAGCAGAATATTTACATGAAAGGGCTAGTACTATGTGCCCAAAAGTTAGATCCCCAGATGTTGTAGAACTACAACTCCCATGACGCTTTGCATGCCTTTAGAACAGCGTTTCCCAATTGGTGTTCCGCCAAAAAAGGTGAAAACAAAATGGCCAGGGGCGGCGAGGGAGCAGGGAACCCCTGCTTTAGAATGACAAAGCATCATGGAAGCTGTAGTTTTAAATCATCTGGGGATCTACCCTCTGGACACCCCTGGACCAGTAGATTCTCGTAAAATCTAAAACAAGCGTAATGACAGCAGCCATCTTGCTTCTTTAGCAGAACTTGAAATGTGTTTGATAGGCACTGTATAGTACTAGATCATACACTTTGAACAAGAACGATTCAAATAAAAAACAAACTAATTGATATCTGTGTGAGCAAGTCTTGGAGAGGCAATTATTAACAGTCACACTTTATCAAACAGGGAGGATATTTCAAAGCAAACAAACCACAACAGATATGCTTAGTGAGAAATGCGCACAGTGAATGGTTAGCTAAAATAGATAAAACACGGTCAGCGTCTGGGGTCTTTGCATGGCGGCTCGATTGGATCTCCTGTGGATGCAGGGTGCAGGGGAAGGTGAGTTTTACTTATCTGAACCGGTCCTTCATGGTCGCCACTGTGGTCTTCCTGCCAGTCCTCCTCAGCTACTGTCAATTCATCTGTCAGGAGCCCATGTCGGTGAGTACCACACCGAGGTCAATGGAGGATGAGAGACAATGCCTTTTTCCCCTACAGCCGTCACTAGTGATGACAATACTTGGCAGCAGTAGCTCTGCCTTCAAGTTTAGGAAATAGTACTAACTTTGTCCTACTATCTTTTAACCGTGTAAGAATTTCAGTGAAATTCCATCACAGTCAATGGGAGTATTTCATAGAGATTTTATCGTTATTAAATACCACCTTTGGAAAGGGTATGGCGGTGACGGTGCCTATTATGAAAATATAACTTAAAATAATTAAATTATAGAAAATCTAATTTCATTAAATGTGTTAGCAGAATTGCTAGCAAAAGTCTAGATTTCTCTAAAAATCAGAGCTTAAAAACCAGACCCTCCCACCTCTCAGTCAGTTCATTCTGTGCCAACTGGCACAGAGATAAGAGAGCTGGGCTCTGCGTGTCTGTTACCAGGGAAACCCTTCTCTGGGCATCTCTCCTGCTTGAATCCAGCCTAATGGAAAGCAATGCCCGCAAGGGGACTGGTGGGCTCGGTGTCAGAGCAGCAAGCAGGGAGAGAGGCCAGAATTTGGACAGGCAATCGCAGGATGGAGAAAGAATAAATAAGTTTTAATCACACAAAGCCAAAATAAAGGGGATTGTTTAACCTATTACGGGAAGAAAATCTATACTTCCCAAACAAGGCCGGAGAGGTGTGTCTCACAAAAAGTGTAACACCCACTGAAACATGATTGAAGCTGGAGACTGGAGTAATGGAAAGAAATGAAAATATGAGCTTTTAACACTATCAAAGGAAGAAGCACTTAATTGTATAACATGAGTCAGGTCAAATGGTTAGACTGCAAACATTTCTATCATGACAGGTTCAACAGAAAGCTTTAAGAAACCACCTCAAGTGCTCCTCCGTGCCATTCAGGGTGACTATATAGAAGACTACATTCGACTTTGTGTTGCTGGAAATGCTGTTTATCGCAGCAATAACGCCTCCTAGTTGTTCATCCACCGCTGGTATAACCACCGGTATCTCTTTTACATCTGAAATCCTGCGAGGAGATTCCACGAAAAAATCCACTTGCTGAAATTCTAAAGGAGTGGAGTCTGTGGGGGAAAAAAATGACATCAAGATTAAGGAAAATGTATGTTTTATGCTGTCTCGGCCACGTTGTCTCACATGCAAACGCCAGGCTAGGTATGACCTATACTTTTAATTCATTATATAAATAATTCAAAACATGTCAAAATAATTAAATGGGAAATAAGATAATCCCATTTGAAGCTCCTGCAAAACACCAGCAGGGCTATTCACTAAAGTGAGAAATCGAAGTGAATTTCAAATGTAAGACCAGAGCAGCTGAACTGAAAACATAGCTGAATTAGAGACATTTTCCAGTTCGGCTACTTTGACCTTAGCGAAAGTCATGACTTACACACCAATACTTTTGGACCAAAAAACTAAACACTAACGAATGGAAAAGAGAGCAGTTAGGTTGGTTTAATGGAGTAAAACTAATTAGCACTAATCAGTATTAAACATAAAGGAGTGCCCCTTTAATTATTCTTTAACTGCAGTTTATTTGTAAAGCAAAATCTGTGGAAATGTCTCAGAGGATGCAGCAAAACTGAGCTCAGGAAGGACAGACTAAGCTTCTTGCATAATTATGGTGCAAGGTTCCCTTTCTACCCGTTTAAAACTATAGTATCACTAGAGTTAATATAATGACCAAGTTAATTACTAGGGAAAGTACGTTTACAGTGGGTCCTCACCTCTTCTGACAGGACTAATCAGTGTAGCTATGCAGCCATGTGAAAGATGTAAAGCTGTGCCTTGTACAGTAGGTTTTTTTCATGTGCATGATATTACTGCTGAAGTACATATGCTATAAACTGATGAGGCCTAACAAAGTTGAAACGATCTTCTGGGGTTGCTGCATCTCTTGTGCAGAGGGAGCCTAGCCTGCTTTTTGGATTTGTACCACCCTTTTGTGTGGAGTAAGTCTGATATGCAAATGGTTTAGGTTCTCTCTGCAATGGAACAAGATGCACTAACACCAGCTTGAGAACTCAGTGGGGATCCAAGTTATTGTCCGTCCTCCTGAGCGGGGGATCCAATGACGGGCAAGTTATTGTCCTTCCTCCAGAGCAGGGATCCACTGACAGGCAAGTTATTGTCCATCCTCCTGAGCGGGGATCCACAGACAAGCGAGTTATTGTCCATCCTCCTGAGCATGGATCCACTGACAGGCAAGGTATTGTACATCCTCCTGAGCGGGGATCCACCGAAGGGCAAGTTATTGTCCGTCATCCTGAGTGGGAATCCACCGACGGGCAAGTTATTGTACCCGGATTTTTTTTGTCTGCTCTACATATGCTACAAAAACATACTAAGTAGGGGTTTCTGAAATATGTGCAGATTTCCATTACATGAACATATATGGTATGGTAGTCATGGCATCCAGACCACATGTATGTTTACATTATATAACTTTTATCACTTTTTTATACAAATAATCCATTTAAATACAACAGTACGTTTAAGTAAAACAATACGTAAAAAAATTAAATATAGTTTTTTTTAAAGTGTTTTGAGTAAAAATAATGTACTGTAAACTGAATAGGGGCATCATTTTTGATAGAACCATGTAATTGCTCTTAAATCAATGTATCACCTGATCTTTGCCTCTTCAAGAAATCACTCAATCCTAGGAGATTGTGATGTAAAACCAACAGAAAGACTACTGCAGCAAGGAGTAGAATAATGATATTGACTGCAAAAAAAAAAAAAAAAAAAGTCAAATCGAACATTAAGCACAAAATCTAACAATATATACTATAAATTAACAAATGTACCTTTTCGAAATAGCATGGTTTCATGTATTCAGCATTATCTGCAAAAATAGAATTATTTGAATAATTATTTTAAAAAAAAATGTATATACAGAATATGATGCCTTATAAAACATATGTAACCAATAAACAAGAATTCCCTGTAAGCAACATGCAATTCCCTTTATGACCACTTATTAGCTTCTTTAAAGGACCACTATAGGCACCCAGACCACTTCAGCTTAATGAAGTGGTCTGGGTGCCAGGTCCATCTAGGGTTAACCCTTTCTGCTGTAAACATAGCAGTTTCAGAGAAACTGCTATGTTTACATATGGGTTAATCCAGCCTCTAGTGGCTGTCTCAATGACAGCCACTAGAGGCGCTTCTCACTGTGATTTCCACAGTGAGAAGACGCCAGCGTCCATAGGAAAGCATTGAAAAATGCTTTCCTATGGACTGGCTGAAAGCGCGTGCGGCTCTTGCCGCGCATGCTCATTCAGCCGATGACGTTGAAAGGAGGAGGAGAGTCCCCAGCGCCGGAGAAAGGTGAGTGTTTAACGCCTTCCTCACACTGCAGCCCGGCGGGAGGGGGGCCATGAGGGTGGGGGGGGGGGGACCTATTAACACTATAGTGCCAGGAAAACGAGTATGTTTTCCTGGCACTATAGTGGTCCTTTAAAATATTAATGATACTAGTTATATTCTTAAAGATGGACGCCCCGCCTCCTCTAGCTGAGAGCATCAGACCTGATAATGTCAGCCAACCCAATGCTTCCCCATAGGAAAGTACTGGAAGGCTAGTGCACATGTGAAGCAAATTGCAACACTGCACCAGTGAGGATTTACTCATAGAGATGCTTTGGGTCTTGTTGGTCCTGCAATCTTTGCAAGAACGAACCCCGGATGTCGCTCTAATGGCTTTCCAAATGAGGTAGCCTTAGGCTGCAGTGTAGACACTGCCATTTCTAAGAAAAGGCAGCGTTTACACTACTGAGGCTGCAGGGACAGTTTCTACGGCCCAGAACCACTGCATGAAAGGATTTTAGTATTAGGAATACAAACGTGTTCTAAATGGCAAACAGTAGGGTAAAATAGAAAAACTATGACTTTAGCGGATTTGGAGAATTCCTCCAAATCATGTTTGCCAAGTGTTGGCCATTTGGATTTCAATTTGCAATTGAGTTTAGTGAATTACCTTGCTTGTGTAATGTGGAAAAACTCCAGGGTGACTTACTTTGAATTTTGCAAATCTCAACAGAGGGAAAAAAAAAAAAAAGGGTAAAGCCACATTTGATTAATTACTCCACAAACTAAACCCACGAACTGAAATCTGAATGATCCAGCTGATCTGGAAAAATTCTCCAAATAAATTATCTAGTCACAGCTTGCGGTAAATTAGCCCAAATTGTCATTTTTGCATTTTAAGAGATTTGTGCATAACTCCAATATTACATCGTTTATTCTAGATCTTAGGTGGAAAGGTTGAGCTGCTACCGATATAATAAAATAATAATAATAAAAAAATAATAATAAAACAGCAATGTAACCACTTATAAAACATGACTAACATTGAAACTAACAATAATAACATTAATAATAATAACTATAGTAATAGCAAGGCTAGCATTAATAGCATTATACACAGATACACGGCTGCTGGGACTGGTTTAAGATTGTAACACAATATAATAGTAATGATTGCACAGGATAATGCCATTTATGATATAAATTTACTTTATTCCAGGTACAGAGTTGATTCTCGAGCTGTGTACACACAGGATGCGCTGCCCGATACAGAGCCCACTGCTGCCGATCGCCAACTCAACACCACTCGGGGGGGATGCGAGGGGCCACGGATCCAGCGGTCACATGACGTGCCCACACTGGTGCTGCGGCCGCCATCTTGGTTAAGGGCATAGCCTATTAGCCCCCCCACCCCAAATCTTGGTCGCCTGAAAACGCTAGAAAACCAACCATATCCGCTCCTGTTCATAGAGCACATTGGAGCCGCAACTCTACCAGAGGGAGTGATCATAATACCCCTGCCCTTAACAAAAATGTCCGATCAATAACACCTCCCCACCCGAGGACCCCTGCTCGGTACAGCCGACCCCCACGCCAGATATGGACTACATCTCCCATGATGCGTTGCCACTATTATGAGTGTAAAGCATTGAGGGGGATGTGGTGTGCCGCCCATGGCGCCCTCTATGGCCCGGAGTAGTGGATGCTCCCGGCAGGCGCGCTGAGGGCAGCCTCGCGGGGTCCTTCACACTGAACGCTGACGTTGCCCCGAGTGTCCGGTGTGTGAGAGCGGTAGCAGCCATGTTCCGGTTACTCGATGCCATCCCGACCCAGATGGTGAGACCACATGGAGGAGGGGGGGGAGGAGAGAGGAGCAATGGGGACTGACAGACATCACGGAGCTCTGATAATGAAGAGCCGCAGGGGGAGGAAATGGATGCCAGTGGCCCTTGGAGGAGCTGCAGAGCCAGAGCTATGAGGGGCCAGGGATGGAGGGTACCAGAGGCCATGGAGCAGAGACTGGTGGCAACAAGGCTCATGGGGGGAGAGATGGAGGATGAGACAGGCTGGGGGGGAGAGATGGAGGATGAGACAGGCTGGGGGGGAGAGATGGAGGATGAGACAGGCTGGGGGGGAGAGATGGAGGATGAGACAGGCTGGGGGGGAGAGATGGAGGATGAGACAGGCTGGGGGGGGAGAGATGGAGGATGAGACAGGCTGGGGGGGAGAGATGGAGGATGAGACAGGCTGGGGGGGGAGAGATGGAGGATGAGACAGGCTGGGGGGGAGAGATGGAGGATGAGACAGGCTGGGGGGGAGAGATGGAGGATGAGACAGGCTGGGGGGGAGAGATGGAGGATGAGACAGGCTGGGGGGAGAGGATGGAGGATGAGACAGGCTGGGGGGAGTGGATGGAGGATGAGACAGGCTGGGGGGAGAGGATGGAGGATGAGACAGGCTGGGGGGAGAGGATGGAGGATGAGACAGGCTGGGGGGAGAGGATGGAGGATGAGACAGGCTGGGGGGAGAGGATGGAGGATGAGACAGGCTGGGGGGAGAGGATGGAGGATGAGGCAGGCTGGGGGGAGAGGATGGAGGATGAGACAGGCTGGGGGGAGAGGATGGAGGATGAGACAGGCTGGGGGGAGAGGATGGAGGATGAGACAGGCTGGGGGGAGAGGATGGAGGATGAGACAGGCTGGGGGGAGAGGATGGAGGATGAGACAGGCTGGGGGGAGAGGATGGAGGATGAGACAGGCTGGGGGGAGAGGATGGAGGATGAGACAGGCTGGGGGGAGAGGATGGAGGATGAGACAGGCTGGGGGGAGAGGATGGAGGATGAGACAGGCTGGGGGGAGAGGATGGAGGATGAGACAGGCTGGGGGGA